>NC_053517.1:68330675-68635883 GCF_016920715.1 Anopheles arabiensis | reverse complement strand
ATCCTCTCAAATGGAAATTAAATTAAATGGTCCTACATAGCATGGGGTTGCGTGGTACAGTCTTCAAATAGCACGACTTAACAACATGCCCTTACAAGCCCGTATTTTGGCCCAAGCGCTCTCGGATTTTTTTCACGAGTATTTGTGCATCAAGGGCTTCACGTCCTCCTGCCAGTCTCTGAATGTCCTCGCTTACCCTCAGTTTGTCTGGAGATGGTAGGTGAAAGATGACCAGATCCAGTAACGCCTGACACTCTGCAGGAGTACCTGCTACGCGACGCAAACAGCTGGAGCCGATTATGCGAACCTGCTTGTGTAACGACCGAGCTCCAGTGGTGTTGGGCAATGAGGTCGCTAACATGGAGGCGCGACATGCAGCAGTAGCTGTAGCGCGAAACGAACGGCGCAACGCTGCACAAAGGTCGGTGAGAGCGCAACGTAGGGAGGAACGACGTTCGTCCCCCAACTCCAACGGGGCGAGGTATAGACCAGGAGACACAGGACAGTCCACAACGGACCACAGCAGTGAAGACGAGAACGACAACGACCGAGCCATTGCACATACTGTATACGGTTCGTTTGCCGAATCTTCGAAAATCGGGTTAAGCGTGGCAAAAATGGCAGCAGCAATTGAGACAGACCTGCTTATTACTTTAATAAAGCATACGCTGTAAAAGCGTACAAGCATCATACGGACTGTATCCTCGTAGCAAGGACTGCCTATCTGGCTGCGTGGTACTTGCTAAACAAATCTGGAAAGTATGTATAGTCCGGCGGAGCACATAATTTAGAGAGAATGGTCTTAAAAACAAATAAACATAAATGGACCCTAGCACTTCCCTGTGAACGAACGTCCCCGAATATAACCGTTCATTTTCCCTGTAACCGCATCCTTATAACAGAGTTTTGAAAATGAGTGCCAACTGACATGAACATGAACTGTATTGAGCGATAATGAGTGCCGCGGCGAATGGATCGCGACGAACGAGTTCACCGGTATGGCTGATTGTTTCAATAACAATGGCAAGTACACATTTGCGGTTCACCGTTAGCATTTAATTTCGCTTAAACCCTTGTTATTTTGAAGTGATTTATGTTAATACGAAATCATGTAAGCAACTTTTTTTTGTTTCAAAACATGAGTGTTCACAATTATCTTATACTTCACAGGGAGACTTGCACCAACAAAACACAGTTGGATAAAATGGTTGAAACGATGGTAAGTGCTCCTCTAATCGCACGAGCACTTTTCAAAGGAGACCAGACAGCGTTCTGGAAAGATTTAGAAGAGAAGTTAAACAGCCTTAAAAACTGGTGAATTGGTAAATTTTCTAGAAAACTGTTAAAAGCGTTGCAAAACTACTCCTTTGAATCATGTTTGAACACGTTCAGCCAGGCGCTGATTTTAATCAACTTTCCGTTCCGCCGGCTGCTATTGATTTCGGCAGAGTACAGTTGTGCGCAATATTTGTTGTTTCCTTTACATTAGACCAATGCCCCAGGGCCTGCCACCGTTAACGGAAAAGCTTATTGACAGGTCCTGGGGCCTGTCATCGGGCTGAACGTGTTAAACATGCGCTATTGTGAGTGTTGCCTATGGCGAAAGACTTCCTATTCGTACAATAATTCATAGCACATGATATGAAATCAAATAATGATTGAATATTCCCTGTTCGTATTACAATTATAATTTATTATATTTTTAGGTGTGGTTCGATTACAAATGTTCCGTTAAGAAAAAGCTGCGAGAAAACCATGCGCAACTTACAGGAACAGGAGGAGGTCCGTACAGATTAAAAATTCTTTCTGACAATGAGGAAAAAGTAGCTGCTTTAACTAGCTTGAAGATTGGATGGAAACAGGAGAATAGATTGGGGAATCCCACAATCATCACTATCCTCTGCCATCATCAATACAGAAGAAAATTCCTCTTCCTTGGCGACAACCTCACAAACCCAATCACAAACTCGAACGCAAAAAAGAATTTCATCTGCATCATCAACACATCATCAAAGCACATCACAAAATATTGAACCTGCGAAGGAAGACGAGATAGCTATACCTGTTACCTCAATAAAAAAATCGGAATCTGTCTCTGGGGAACGGCCTGCGCGCAAACGCTTAGCTAGTCCAGCTAGTACAGCTTCAATAGAATTGGACCGACAAAATGCCCAGCTACTCGAAGTATTACAACGCGTTGTTTTATCATTGGAGACGCATAACGATCTAATGCGCAAATTAATAGAAAAGTTGGATAAGAAAAAATAATATAATTTGATAAAATCATATCATAACGAAATACTGTAAACTAATATGAGCTTTATATAGATTTAGCACATGATGAGATTAAAATGAAAAAAATAAAAATAAACAAAAATTGTTTCTTGTTGTATTCAAACATTACATCTTTAATCTAATTGTAGCAAAAAAGCACAACATCTTCGTCTAATTGTAGGTTGTTAGCAATACACATGTTATGAAGTGCGCAACATACATTTACTATAAGTCCACACTTCTCTGGATCATAGTGAAGTTGACTTGCGCCTAGTAGACATCTATAGATATGTACATGAGGCACACCTGCCCTTGGCTGGGGAATTGCCTACGTTCTTCACGTCGGTGCACTGTAAGATTGCACGCATACATGTACGCCATCCACACAGTCACAGTTACCATCCTCGTCGAGTGACACATTAGGATTGTGATAGTGGATGTGAACATCATTAGATGCGTGCGCGGCTGATCCTAACACACTAACGGCGGGTCAGTTGCAAATCAGAGGTACTTGTGTTCGGATCATTACAACAATAAAAATTGCTATCGCTTTATCCATAACTGGCGCAGCCGTTCGGGCCATTCTAAGTGCGTTTTTTTCTTCTTCACTTGAAGTGATTAGTGCAGTGTCCTGCCGTTTATTTTGTGGCATCATCCGGTTTTTACCATCTCCCGATACGTGGACGATTTGTGGTGGTACCCAGGTAAATAGAAAAAAAAACAAAACACTTAGCGGATTTTAATCCAGAGAATTGGCACCGTACCTATTTCCCATTTGAGGTAAGCTGTTTTGTTAAACGCTTATGCCTAGATTTAATCCTTTGCCAAAAGTGAAAGCTCTTTCGTGTGATAGAAAAATGAACCAAGTCGATTTGCAAACTCTCATAGGGAATTTTGCAGCCATGGAAGAACGTTTAACCGTGCTTCAAGAACAAAATGACGAACTTTCTCAAATACTGCAGCAGCAGCAACAACAACACAATAGTTTTGTTCCTACCGAACCTTCGGTTAGATTCCAAAATGATATGTTTAGGATACCAGATCCTTTGAAAACCATCCCAACGTTTGATGGTAATAAGAAACATTTAATATCATGGATTGCCACTGCGCAAAAAATATTAAATATGTTTAAACCAATCGTCTCCGTGCAAGTTTACGAAATGTATGTTCAGGCCGTAATAAATAAAATAGAAGGCAAGGCACGCGACACTCTTTGTGTTAACGGCAATCCGACCACATTTGAAGAGATTGTCGAAATTTTGACAAATTCGTTTGGCGACAAGAGAGACATGGCTACTTATCAAACGCAGCTTTGGACCATGAAGATGGATGAATCCATACATGTGTACTATAAGCGAACAAAAGAGATTGCACATAATATGAAAGCGTTAGCGAAACAAAAAAGATTTGTATCGCAACAGTTGGCAAGCGATTAACGATTTTATAGACCAGGAGTGTTTGGCAGCATTCATAAAGGGGCTCAGTAAGCAATACTTTGGATATGTGCAAGCTGCGAAACCAGAAGATTTAGAAACAGCCTACTCGTTTTTGTGCAAGTTCCAGAATTCAGAACAAACGAAAAAAATAACTGAAAATTCTAATGCGTTCAATAAGAGCAAACCTACACCTTTTGTTCCGAAAACGGGTAATTCCAATCATCCTAGCAGTGGTAGTGTAAAGAATACTTTTTCGCACAAGCAAAAACCCATACCAATGGAGATCGATCAGTCAATGCGATCACGCGATAAAATATTCGCACACACTGCTGAGGACGGTGATAGTGATTGCGATAACGAAGAGAACGAGTTAGAGTCGGCAAATTTTCAAATGGCTTCCGTGCAATTAGATCCGAGGTAAATGCTATAAATGGTTTGCCTTACGTTTCATTACAAATAGGAAATAAAATTGCTAAAATTTTAGTTGACAGCGGGTCCAATAAAAATTTCATTTCACCTGAAATGGTGAGTGATTCTACAATCCATAAATGTAACACAGTTACAATAACAAACACCATTGGCAAGCACAAGACGAACAAAAAATTCACTTGTAATATTTTTGATACAGACACAAAATTCTACCTTTATAAATTCCATGATTATTTTGATGGCATATTAGGGTACGAAAGCTTATCAAAATTAGAAGCAATTCTAGATTGCAAAAACAACAAGCTGATCTTCCCCAATACAACGATAGATTTGTGTATCCGAAAAATGGGTCGCGATAAGCAGACAGTTCACGCACACACTGTAAGGCATATTAAAGTTCCTGTTGCCCAATACAATGGAAGCGTATTTTTGCCAAGAGATATTAGGATTAGTGATGTGGTCATACCTTCTGGTTTGTATGAAGCTGAAAATGGATACATCACAGCTCTTGCTAGTAATTTTGGACAAAAAGCTGAATTTTATTGGACCAAACCAGCTACTACTTTAGCAGTGGAAGCAACTGTTGAGGTTAATAACATGGAAATATTTTCAGAAACAATGTCAGATTCGGATCTAGAAAAAATTATTAGAATTGATCATTTAAATTCTGAAGAAAAGACCGATTTATTAAAAATATTGCACAAACATATCTCCGTTATACACACAACGGGTCATAAACTTTCATGTACTAGCAACGTAAAACACAGAATAGATACTACAGATGAAATTCCGGTCCATAGTAAATCGTACAGATACCCTCACATACACAAAGCAGAGGTAGATAAACAAATTAACGAAATGCTTGTGGACGGTATAATTCAGCATTCTTTGTCACCGTGGACATCACCAATTTGGGTTGTGCCAAAAAAACCTGATTGTACTGGTAAAAGAGATGGAGAATCGTAGTTGATTATCGCAAATTGAACGAGAAGACGATCAGCGATAAATTCCCCATCCCGAACATTGAGGAGATTTTAGATAAGCTTGGTCGTAGTGTTTACTTTACTACGTTAGACCTCAAGTCGGGATTTCATCAAATCGAAGTCGAAGAAAAAGATAGACCGAAAACTGCATTCAATACTGATAAAGGTCACTTCGAATTCATTCGCATGCCTTTTGGGCTTAAAAACGCTCCATCTACGTTTCAGAGGGCAATGAACGCCATTCTTAACGAATTAATTGGTACGTGCTGTTTAGTGTACTTAGATGATATCATTGTTTTCGGCAGTTCTCTTCAACAGCACTTAGAAAATTTAAATAAAGTACTTTCTAGATTAACAACTGCTAATTTAAAAATAGAAATTAACAAATGTGAGTTCCTTAGGAAAGAATGTGAGTTTTTGGGTCACATTGTAACTGAAGAAGGAATTAAGCCTAACCCAGTAAAAATAGATAAAATATTGAACTGGCCAATACCTAAAACTACCACGCAAATAAAAGCCTTTCTTGGAATTTTAGGCTACTATCGTAAATTTATTAGAGATTTCGCAAAACTTACTAAACCATTAACTAATTGCTTAAAAAAGGATTCCAAAATAGTAATTGATGAAAATTATCTAAATTGTTTCAATGAATGCAAACAGTTGTTAATAACTGATCCAATACTGAAATACCCAGATTTTACCAAAAAATTTATAGTGGAAACAGATGCAAGCGATTATGCGTTGGTGCTGTTATTTCTCAAAAATTTGAGAACGGAAAAGAACATCCAATTGCGTACGCTTCTCGGACTCTAAATGACACCGAATGCAGATATTCCGCAACAGAAAAAGAGCTTTTAGCCATCATCTTTGCCATCAAACATTTTAGGCCTTACGTATATGGCACTAAATTTGAAATTCGAACGGATCATAAACCGTTGCTTTGGCTTCGACAAAAAAACGATTTAAATCGAAAACTGTTACGTTGGAAACTTGAATTGGAGGAATTTGAATTTGATATTAAATATAAAAAAGGAATATTAAATAACAATGCTGATTCACTATCAAGAATTAATCCAGAATCAAATATAAATTTATCAGAAAGTACAATGACACAGCATTCAGCAGATTCCGATGATAACGATTACATACAAAGTACTGAGAAGCCGTTAAACGAATTCAGAAATCAGATAATCCTAAGAAAAACAAATTCCGAAAGTCAAGAGTTTCTCACATTGTTTCCAAACTATAACAGGACTATTATCGAAAAAACAGATTTCACGCAACCAGTTTTGCTAAATATCCTGAAAGAGTTTACAAGTCCTAAATGCATAAATGGTATTTATTGTAATACAGATATTCTTTGCTCGCTACAAGAACTTTATAAAAAATATTATGCAAGAGCAAAATCGCTTAAAATTTTGTATACACAATCACTACTAATAGATGTTCCTGATGACTCGGAGCAGGATCAAATAATACAATCTTATCACGATTCAAGCCACCGAGGAATTCTCGAGTCAGTAAACCACATAAAAAGAACATATTTTTTCCCAAATTTAAAACAAAAAGTATCTCAGTACATTAAAGTTTGTCGTTTATGTCAGAAATCGAAATACGACAGACACCCGTATAAAATCAAATTTGAATTAACGGACACACCTTCAAAGCCTCTAGAAATCGTGCATACAAATCGTGCATCTTTATCATCAAAGATAAACACTACCTCACCTTCTGTGACCGTTTTTCTAGACTTGCTATAGCAATACCTATCCGAACTCGCAATACTGTACATATTATAAAAGGTATGTCTACATTTATGGCATTAGTAGGAAAACCAGAGTTATTAATATTGGATCAAGAGGCTGCATTTACTTCATCCTTATTAAAATCTTTTCTTGAAGAAAATCACATACAGTACCATCATACCAGCGTAGCTCAGTCTTCATCAAATGGTACAGTTGAGATAGTTCACAGAACATTAAGAGAGCTTCACAATATTTTGCCCAATAAGGAAACCACTAAGGATTTTTCGGAGACCACAAAAATGAATTTAGCTATTTCTATTTACAATGACTCAATACATTCGGAAACAAAATTAACACCAAATGAATTATTTCGAGGGTTTAAGAGTACAAGCCCTGTTCCAACAGACATTACTGAAATGATTCGGTTAAAAGAGCAAATGTATGCAGAATATCGGCAAAACATGATTAGCAGGAAAGAAAAAGAATTAACTAAAAAAACAGCAACAGAGAAGATCCAATAAAATTGGAACAAGGAGAAATTGTATACACTCGAAATAGGAATAATCTTAAGCATCAAGAAAGATATAAAGAATGTAAAATATTAGAAGATAGAAAAGTAACGTTTATAAACGATCAAGGGAAAAAGATTCATAAGGCTAAAGTGAAAAGGAAACATAACTAACTTAACATCTCTATTGAATTCCATTCAATTACTAACAATAGGTTTAAGAATATGAAACATTATAACGTTTACGAAAAAAATTTTTTTTTTTTAATATTTTGTGTTAAAGCGATAAAGCACAACTAAATCTAATTCAATGGTATCCTCCCCATAACGACGATCATAGTGTCGAGGACGACACTCCGCTACCCCCCCGAGAAGATATGTACATGAGGCACACCTGCCCTTGGCTGGGGAATTGCCTACGTTCTTCACGTCGGTGCACTGTAAGATTGCACGCATACATGTACGCCATCCACACAGTCACAGTTACCATCCTCGTCGAGTGACACATTAGGATTGTGATAGTGGATGTGAACATCATTAGATGCGTGCGCGGCTGATCCTAACACACTAACGGCGGGTCAGTTGCAAATCAGAGGTACTTGTGTTCGGATCATTACAACAATAAAAATTGCTATCGCTTTATCCATAACTCTATACCTATTCTTAAGGACACCAATTGTCCTTTCCATAATCCCTCTTCCTTGCACATACTTTGTGTTAAAGTCTGGATCTTGTGTGGGTGTAACTAACCAATGCTTCCTGGGATATGCAGAATCGGCTGTAAGAACAAGTCTTGTTATATTTATGTTCGTAACAGGTTGAAATACGCGACTTACCTAATAATCGAAAAACTCTATTCCCACTTTCATATTTTGATTTAAAAAAATTATCAATACCGCATACGGCCCATATGTGTGCATCATGATTTGAACCACTAAAACGTGCATTAACATATCGTATTTTTTGTTTATCATCACAAATCTAAAATAGAAAGACAGTTCAACTTGAGCAATACAGGGTTTCGAATCGTATAATGGACTACTTGATTTTTTTAAATGCATCCCGTGATGATTTACGTGTTTTTGGTGATTGAACATATGTTTAAGGATCATTCTAAGGGAAACAATATTTGGGAACAATTATATATTTTTTTAAATATGTATTTAAAAATTCAAAAATTTTACATCCTATTCAACAATTTCTTCTCCGCAACAGCATTTTCTCACATATTTCAGCATGTTTCGAAAGTACCAATCACAATCTTGGTTTGTGATTAAGTTCCCTCCTTCTTTAATTATTCTCATTAAATCTGTTTCATCCTGGGGACTAGCACGTCTTACAATCTCTTTCCATTTTGAAAACATGTTTTCTATTGGATTCAAAAATGGCGAGTAAGGTGGAATGTACTCAAGCCTGATATTATTGTTTTGTGCAAATGTTTTCACTAAATTGGTCTTATGGAAGGCCACGTTGTCCATAAAAATGATCGGCTCGGTTATGCCATGAGTATTTAGAGCAGCTTTCAGTTTATCCAAATAGGTTAAAAATAAATTTTGGTTGAAACCACCGTCCGCAGAATCGTATGCTACAATTCCATTTCATGTCATTGTACAACAAATTGTTATGGTACGACTTCTAATACTTGGTACAACTTGATTTGCAGGTTTTCTAGAAGCAGGCCATCCTCTTTTGCTTCTCAGGGAATCGTTGAATCCAACTTCGTCGAGGAACATAAAATTCACATCGTTTAACTGCTCCTGCCATTCCAAAAAACGAATTGCGCAGGGGAACTGGGGGTAGTTTCGACACCTTAAGGTTTTCCCCTGATTGCAATACTTTTGCCAATGTATACTTACTAGTAGACATCGAAAAAGCTTTTTTGATGTATTATGTACCATCTTACGAGAAACTACGGTTCCTGGATTGATTTTAATAACATTTTGATACAAATAAAAAAAGTCTGTTTTTTGTTGCGTCACGACTGCAGTGCGGGTAAGATCGACACCATGATGGGGTAAAATCAACACCTTGGGGGTGATTTCGACACATTGGTTTTAGCTTTTAAAATAACAAACTTTGATGGCCTGTAGTTTTCATTGAAGTTCAACAAAGTATTTCGTACCAATTTAATGAAAAATAAACACAAAACATTATTAAAATATGCCAAAGAAATGAAGTTACAAGCAAGAACAAAAATTTAATTACAACTAGCATCGGGCCAGACTCCATATAGTTGAAGCTGCGGTGATAGCATCTGGTTTATGGAATGATTGGTTAAGATTCCTTTAAAAAATAACCTGGACCTTCCAGTAATTTTCTTCTTTTTTTGTATAAAATCGAAAAGTGTTCAATTTAATTGTTCTCTTTTTATTCAAAAGTCAGCCTAAAATACGGTCAAAGCCATAACAATATTAATTTTCATAAGCCTAAACCATATAACAGGTTGGCTGATAAGTCCCCGGTCTGACACATAGCCGCTAGTATTAAATGCATTTTTTTTATATAGTACCAACCTTCAAATGATTCGTGTCAAAATTTGACGCCTGTATGTCAATTAGTTTGTGAGACAGAGCGTCTTTTGTCAAGCAACTTTTGTGTTGTGTTGTTCCACCAAGACAACGCACCGTGCCACAAGTCATTGAGAACGATGGCAAAAATTCATGAATTGGGCATCCTTTTGAGGTCTGAGAACAAGAAAAAGTCGCTGGGGCCAGATCTGGAGAATACGGTGGGTGGGGATGCAATTCGAAGCCCGAGTTTGGCAAACGTTCTGTGAGAGAATAATAGCTAAATTCCATAATTATAACTTCCTTGGTTTGTTAGCATCTTGAGTTTTAAAGCTTCTACGGTATTTTTAATTGTGTGTTTGTTCAGCTTGATTATTACGTTTGTCGTACATCGTTAAGGAACATCTGTATAAAATACAGGCACTTTCAAATTACGATATAAAAAAGGTTAACATGCTACAAATAAGCATTACACTACTACCATGTGGGGTGACGATTTTACCCCCATTGGCCGCACAAGTTTTAGTGACATTTTATATTATAAAGTTTGATATAAAAATTACGCCCTGTGATACAGAACTAATCAATAGTGTTTATAAAATAATACTATTAACACGGAAACTATAATTTTTAGAAATAACGCCACAACTCCTTAAGTCCCAGAAGTAAAAACTTACATCGGCTGTCAATCAAAACCACCATGTGTTTATTTTGTTGTTTTTTGACAATTGACGGGTTTCTGATCAGTGAAATTTGACTCAAATATTCGAAACAGTTGACATAAATAATATGTACTAGTTTTGTTTCTTCAAACAGTTCTATAAATACAAAAACGGCAAGGTGTCGAACTTACCCGCAGTGTCGAACCAACCCTGACTTCCCCTACTCTTTCCTTACCTCAATATTTTGAGGCTTATTTCTACGCAATGGAATCAGTTGAATTCTTTTTAAAGTATAATTAAAATTTGATAAATAGTTCCGAATAGTGGATAAGAAAACTTTCACTCCAAATTCACGCTCACACTTCTCTGCCATTTTTTTTTTTAGACTAATGGAACAATCTTCAACCACCCATTTTTTCCAAAATATTCATCTGTTCTACACTTAGTCTTTTTTCATGAGCCCCTCCTTTACTTTTTGAATTATCTCGTAATTCACCATCCTTCAAATACTGGTGAACGATTCTAGAAACAGTTTGAATGTTCAAATCCATAATTTTTCCTATTTTTGTCATGCCATATTGTTCTACCTACAGTTTTACAATTTTCTTCTTGTCTTCCAGCGAAATCGTTTTACTTCTTGGCA
Organism: Anopheles arabiensis; assembly: GCF_016920715.1. Lineage (NCBI taxonomy): Eukaryota > Metazoa > Arthropoda > Insecta > Diptera > Culicidae > Anopheles > Anopheles arabiensis. Next base: position 68,624,696 of record NC_053517.1, on the reverse strand, counting down.
TTTTTTATGAACAATGTATTCAAGTATCTGTTTCAAAAAAACAGAAATGGCCCCCACATGTGTTACTAAAATAATTATTTTAAATGTTTGTACGATAAATTAATACCTTTCTTTATTTATTCTCCTCGGAAGCGCTCCATATCTTATTGCAATGCTCCATAGCTGTTTTGAACACTTCTCCTAAGCATTTGACATATTCCCCTATATGCTTGCAAACCTCCATAGCAACGTTGCATACATCCCCTAACCATTTGAAACATTCCACCGAGTGGATCAAGTAGTCCATTATATGATTCGAAACCCTGTAAGTCACTGAAAGCCAAGCCCACTTTCACTAATGGATACAGGCAGGTCTTGACCGGCAGCAGTTGTTGTGCCAAAAGAAGAAGAAGACAGGACGAAAATGAACGATAAATATCAGAGCTTCCATTTTCTGTGAAGTCCTCCTCTCCAGCGAAAACGCGTACTCCTGTACATAATAGAATGTGGTTTCGTGAAATTAAAAACTTAAGGGAATTTTTTGAACATTCCATCTAATCGAGGATCATCGGCCCTAATACCGAAAATCGGGAACGACTGTTCCATTTCAGTTCACTGAACACCGGCACAGAATTGGAGGAATTTGATATTCTGTTAGGAATCGATGACGAGTTTAGGAGTAATATGTTAACCTTTGTTTTGCGTAAAACCGGTGATAATTGCGTACATTACATTGTCCATCGCGCAATCGGTATATTTTTTTCAAATGATTTGTTTGCTAATGTACTTGGAGCGGCAGCGGGTGGCGAAGTAAAAAAATTCCAATTAAGAAATTCGAAAATTTTTTAACGCTTTATAAACAGCTAGGAAATCTTGAAGACGAAGAGCTTCAAAACTTTTTCAGCAAAAAAAAATCAACATGCTAAGCGAAGGAAAACATTAAACGAAGCTAAAAAGACTGCTCCCCGTTCTAAAATAGGAAAAACATGTAGGGGAAGGTAGGTAAAGACGGACACTGCGGGTAAGATGGACACTTCTCATAAATACATGAAAAAGGTAATTTTCGAGTAATTCAAATATGTAGAATCCAAACTGAAGGTAAAACAACACATTTGAGAACATTTTTGGCATAATATATATAAAATTGGTTAAATCCACGAACAAAACAAATTTTCAATCATGTGCACCCTTGTGGATCTAATTTGACTACTGCCGATCTTAAGCTCTACAACTTGTATTGTTTATATTTCCGGGAGTTTTATTTCATGAATAGGTTGTCGTGATCATTAATGAAAAAACTGGCGAAAGAACGAGAATGGAAGCAATACAAAATATTGTTTTCTGCTGGTTTAAACATCCTGACACCAAAGCGGGAAAGACGGACACTTTGTTGTAGGGAAAGATGGACACCGAATTTATTGATTTATTTTACTTCTCATATCAATTGGTGATGAATAGATTTCTTCAAATACCTTAAATAAGGGCATTCGCAGGCTATAAACCAATCAGCAACTAGAGAAAGTATTGAAATAAGTGAGAAATGAAACGCCGGTCAAAAAAGTAGCCCTTCGTTTTGCTATTGCTCGCTCGACGCTGATGAGACGCTTCACGAAATCCAATATCTTCTCACGACTTGGACAACTTTAAGCAATAAAAAGATGAGGCATTTATACGACATTGTTCAGGAATGGATGTGAAATTCTATGGGATTACAAAAATCAAATGTTGAATTTTACCATGGTGGAAAATGGATTGAACTATTGACAAGTTCCTCATAAATACTGAGGTCGTGGACTTTTTGCGGAGTAATTTCCTAAAAGGAAGTTCTAGACTGTTGTTCTGTAAGCTGGAGCAACGTTAGCTGCGCGATATGTCAATAATGCTTTAGATGCTGCATTCTACGATGTATTACAAGCGCCGTTTACAATTCCTAAACTCATGGCTGAATGAATCGCCGTTGCAATAGGCCAAGAATTGGTTTATAAACGTACCAAGACGTGGAAAGCGATAGAATTTGTTAAAATACTGTAAAACTCTTCACTTTCTAACCTTTTCTACAGGTGTCCATCTTACCCTTCATGGTGTCCATCTTTCCCATATCAGGTGTCCGTCTTACCCGAACATTTCAAAACTGCACGAAAAAAACATGTTTTTCATTCATGAAAAAACGCAAAAATCGATGGAAACTTAAAAGTTTTAACACATTTTCTGATAAAACATGAGTGTAAGATAATGTATGCACATTTTCATGGTCGTTGCACTTATATATCCCTAGATTTTTACCATTTCCCTTAACGTGTCCGTCTTTACCTACCTTCCCCTAGCGGTAATTGACTGTGAGCAAATAAGGAATGGTTATTTTATACTTACTTTTTACAAAGAAGGCTATTTTATTTCAGACTATTTCGGCCATTTTGAGTGTTATTAGTCCAGCCAGTAAATTAATGTTAGCTTCATTTAGAGTCAAAGGATAAAAATGAAATATTTTGAGTGCTCTGTTTTGCTGGAAAACGAAATTAAAACAGATAAAAGCAATCCAGTGATAAACGACAAGAACCGTTTAGTTATTATTTTTTATACCTTTCATTGCGTGTTGTCTTCATTAGGGAGAGTGTGTATCAAAGGGGTAAAATACATTCCTCCCGTAGCACCCAGAGGAATCGCCACAAATTTACAGAAAACATTGGAAAGGCTTAACTCGACAATGGTAGTTGATGCGTTATTAACGTTACACTCGAACGTGAATAGGTGTGTTGAAGAGAGTGGAAACCTGTAGGATTCTCTTTTTTTGCAATTCAGCTTTTTGCCAGTAATGCGCACTGTAGAAGATATCATCGATGCCGACAAAAATTGAATAACTTCTCTTTTTGTGGTAAGAAGCCATTACTTTTCTTCAACACATAATTGCTTAATGGCTCCATATGGAGGGTGATGTTAATTTCGTGGTATTCGACGCGACAAAAAAAAACTTGAATGGTTCTGGAATAATCAAATTATCTAACTCGGACAGCCGGTTTATCACTTGTTCCAAATTTTTTCAACCACTTCTTAACATGTTCTTCAGTAATTGAAGGGCATTTTCAAAAATATAAGCAGATAATGTATAGAGTGGACCAAATTTCTCAACCTCTACTGTAACATGTAGCAAATTATGAACGTTACTAGTAACGTACCCTTCCCCGTAAATTTTGTCATAGTCGACAACAATTCGTTCAAGTAATTGACCCGCATTTTTTCAATAACTTTTGTATTTGTAAGAGGAAAGAAATTTAACTGCGCATATAAAAAGCATGTGGTGGTTATATTCATCTTGACTTATCCTGCCTCTTAAAACGACAGGAGCAGCATAATGAAGGAAATAACTGTTCTCAGAAGCTTTCCAAAATTTTAAATCATCCAACTTGCGTAGCTTGCGATGGATCTCCGATGGCAATTCTATGCTTACCAAACCCAATGATATAGCCTCTATAGTCGATGGACCACTTAATCGCTCCCCACAAACCGTAGGTCTCTCAATTATATTTTTTTTTTGTATCCAGCAATGGTTTTTTTTTTCATTTTGGTGTTCTTTATACACATCATTACGAAAATCTTTGTCAGTACGCAATGGAGAATTGGTTCCCGGAAAGCAAGTCGTTTGTGATATTGGATAATGGTATCCAACAACGGTACATTTCAGATAGCCATGCTTTCCTGTGTGTGATACCACACCTAAAAAAAAGTACATTAACATCATTGGATAAATCATAGACTGTTTGTAATTTATTTATTTATTTATTATAGAGTATCGAGCCTCCATGGCCTACATACACAATTAAAACTAATGTCTTATAAACTATGTGTTCCTAAAATTAGACGTAATGCAATCTCGAATGACGCTAGTACATTTCGGTACACTAAAGGACAGGTCTACAAAATTTGAAAATAAATTAAAATTCTTGGACATTAATAACAACGGATCCCTAGCACAGAAAAGACGATAACGAAAGTCAGTTATTAAAAATTGTCGAGTTCTTAAAGATCTAGTAGGGACATACAAATTTACATGACTTAGCAATAGAGGTGCATCGATTCTTCCAGTTAATAGTTTGAACATAAAAATTCCTTGGGCAACCATTCTTCTCTTTTCCAAAGTTTCAAGCCCTAACAACTGACACCTCGTATGATAAGCTGGTAGCACGTCGTTATGTCTCCACGGAAGCCGCTTAATAGCTACCCGGGTAAATTTTCGCTGCATCCTCTCAAGCCTCTCAATTCTAGTGACTTGCTCCGGAAACCAAGCAACTGAAGCGTACTCAATCAAAGGACGAACAAGGCAACAGTAAAGTGATTTTAAACAGAGAGGGTCATGAAACATTTTGCTACTTCTAATTATGTGTTCAAGAGTCCTGTTAGCCCTAGCAATTACGTCGTCAAATTGTTTGTCTAAAACAAGTTTCGTGTCTAATATAATGCCTAAGTCCCTAACAGTTTCAGATCGAGGCAATAAAGTGTCAGAAAGAATATAATTAAAACATAATGGAGTTCTCGCACGAGTAAACGAAATGACCGAGCACTTACTAACATTGAGTGACAAACAGTTTAAGGAACACCAAAGGTTAAAAACAGAAAGAAAGCCTTGTAATCGGAGACAGTCAATAGAACTACGCACAGGAAAGTACATTTTAAGGTCATCTGCGTACAGTAGCACCGGGCAGTCAGGTATAGCGTAAACAATGTCATTAATAAAGAGATTAAATAATAGAGGCCCTAAAATGCTGCCTTGAGGAACACCAGAGACCCTGCTAAATTCACTAGAGATGCAATCTCCAATCTTAATACGTACTGAACGACGCGACAGATACGAATTCAGCCACCTAACTATGCTGATATGAAAACCAAGTTTTAAAAGTTTGCTAGTCAAGGTATGGATATTGACGCTATCGAAAGCAGAGTGAAAATCAGTGTAAACAGTATCTACTTGGAACCCTTTGTCTAGCTGCTTGTAAGTAAAATGCAAGAACTGCACTAGGTTTGTGACGGTGGAGCGTCCAGGTAGGAAGCCATGTTGCAAAGGTGTAAATATGTTAATAGCACCATGCATTATATGTTTATGGACTAATAATTCGAACAGCTTACTGGGAGCACATAGCATCGAAATAGCTCGATAATTTGAGATGGAAGTTCTGTCGCCTTTTTGTAAACGGGAAATATCCATGACTTTTTCCATAGGTCAGGGAAGACACCAGTGCGAAGTGAATTATTAAAAATGGATGCTAGTGGTGAAGCCAATTCATCGATGCATGATACGATAACTATTCCCGGAATGTTATCGGGTCCAGAGGCTAAGGAGGGTTTCAGCTTTGAAGCCATTGAACGAACATCATCGATAGTAAAAGAAGGCAATAAAATGTCAACGGAGTCTTGTGCCACGAAACGTAACGCTTCCTCTACCTTCTGGTTTTGTTCGGGAAAGCTCGTGCAGCTACGCGCAAACAGCTCAGCAAAACCATTACATATTTCTCGCGTGTCAGTAAACAATCGACCATCAAGTGTCATGCATGATGGGAGGGAAGTACGTTTCATCTTACGGTCCATAAAGTTCCAAAATGATTTTGGACATGCCCGAATGGATATCTGGACACGGCGAATGTAATTAGCATACAATTTTCGGTTATGAAACTTGAAGATTCTTGCAGCCTCCAGGAAATTGCTTCTATCGGCTTCATTGCGTGTACGACTGAATATACGATACGCAGAACGACGCATTCTTTCTAACCTTTTAAGGTATCTAGTGCACCATGGTTGAGAATTTGTAAATATTCGTTTAGGTACGAATTGCTCAATAATGTCTGACACTGCTGACGTAAGGTATTCAGAAGCAGCTTCTACATCCATGTTTCGAAGTCCAGTCCAATCAGTGTCCCTCAACGCTTGCTTTATGCTAACAAAATCAGCTCTGGCAAAATTATAAGCAGATACAGCACCAGGCAAGACTATGCCGGAATTATCGTCTGAACTAGTGTGGGAAAACTGCAGCTTGATTTCCAATGGTGGATGGTGGTTATCAACCGGAACAATCGCGACAAGGGAGACATAGACTGACTGCACAGGCACGCTATCTTCAAGATCATTTGAAACAAACACAAGATCCAATTGCCTTCCTAGGTCATTTACTATGCCACTGATTTGTTTTAAGCAATGATAATTTATCAAATCCAAAAAGCGATTTTGACCAGGCATGGATGACGCGGGTTCATAGTGCCTATCGATAGCACGCCAGGAGATCATTGGTTGGTTGAAGTCACCCAACAGACACATCGTATCGTTGTCGTTCATAGAAACACTCACACTATCAAGAGCCTCGTCGAGAGCAGTCATAGTTGCAGTATTTGTACTAAGGTCAGGAGGGATGTAACTTACACCGACAAATATTTTACTTGAAGGCAACAGGATTTTAACCCAGCAGTGTTCGATACTCGTTATATTGGTGTGCACAGGAAGGCATTTGAGACGTTTGGAAACAGCAATCAGGACACCACCACCTATCTGTCTGGCACTGTTATTAGCATTTCTATCGCTTCTATAGATAGCGTATTTGTCACAGATTACTTGCTGCGAAAGTATGGTATCATCAAGCCATGTTTCTGTGAGAACAATAATATCATGATCAAGCTCACTAGAAGCAATGTACACATCCTCAAGTTTAGTGCGTAGTCCATGAACGTTTTGGTAATAAATGCTAAGGTCATTATTCGTCATTGTTCGTCCTTGATTATTACGGCAGGCGACCCCTGTAGGATTGACATGATAGTCATGCGATTGTGTGAGTGTAGTGTCCGTTCTATGGCGATGGTTTGTTTTGGTCTCACGATCATCAAGCTGCGTGCGCCCTTCGTCAAGCACTGCCTCAGCAGAAAGAATATCGTTTGTTGCTGGAAGAACATTCGTCAGGTAAGTGCAATTAACATTCACTAAAGTTGTTTCAGCGCCAGTGTTCCTCGATTCATGAGTCATGTCAGGATTATTTGTGTGACTGTGAGTGTGTGCAATGCGCGTGAAATGAATACCGGAAAATATTAGTGGGTCTACGGTGTTGGTGAAGTGCGTGGAGTGTGTGCCGATAAAATTGTGTGGTCCAGCAGTGGCGGTGACCGAATATTTAGCACCGTAGGCAAAGTTGTAGGGGTGGAGAGACCCATTGGCGGTTGTAGACAAAAATTTGCACCCGGTTGTTGATTTCGGTAGTCAATGAATTCACGTACTGACAGGCCAAGGGGCCAGGTGTCGGGGGAAAGAGCCTTGTCACGTAGTGATAAAGGCACTAACACTTTAAATGACAGGAATTACCTTTAATAAATTAACGTGCTGGGGAATCAGCCACAAAAGCACGCACTTTGAGGCACACCTTAGTCGGAAGACACCCTAACATAATGCCATTATCGATAAGACCATTTAGTTCATTCACCAATGGTCGAAGGTATTGTTCGAGCGATTCTGGTTTTTTTGGCCCGCAAAATATAGCCACAATCATTGGCCTTAAAAGTGGCATGTGAAACACTTAACACTAAATGGCCGAGAAAAAAAAACTATTTGAGCTACTAAATAAAACCAGCTTTTCATTTCTTAAAGACTACAACTAATTTATTTTACTTTTGTATTCCCGCTACTTAACACCTTATTCCGCGATCACCGACACCAGAATGGCCTTTTTTTATTATTATTATTATTATTTATTAATCTTCAACGGGCCGTATGGCCTAATTAAGATGTAACAGTTCAATAAAAATAAAAAAATACATAGCAAAAACAAGATTTGCATCGCAATTCACTGCGGCCACGGCAAAAGCCGGAGACGTTCCTTGAAGCACTGAGTTGAGATGTCGAAGTCGAAGCAATCCGAGACAGTGTTGAAGACAGCCGACATGCGGAACATAGGGTCTGACCGAGCAGCACTGGAACGGGGTTGAGCGAGCCGTAGAGTTTCTCTAGACCTAAGTGTTCGGGATGGTGCATAGATATCGACTCGATGCAACAATGGCGATGAGTCGATAGAGCCATTTAGCAATCCAGCGATGAAAGAACACTGTGCATTGCGTCTTCTAACCGAAAGAGGTTCAAGGCCTAGAAGGCGGCACCGCGCAGCATACGGAGGAAGATTATTGCGATCCTGCCACGGAAGTAGGCGTAGGGCATATCTCGTGAGCTTACGTTGAATCGCCTCAAGTCGAGCAATTGAAGAAGCGGTAGTTGGGCTCCAGACTACGCACGAATATTCCAGAACCGAACGAACGATACAGTTGTACACAGCTTTGATGCACATGGGGTTGCGGAATTCATTAGTTGTCCGGATAACCACGCCAAGTAATTGATTTCCTCTGGCTACAACGTCATCGATATGCTGTTTAAAGTTCAAACTAGAGTCAAGCAGAACGCCCAGGTCTTTGGCATGATTCTGTCGATTAACTGCAGTGCCGTCCATGAAGTAGGTCCCAGTCACTGGGCTCCTGCATCGACTAAAAGACACACAGTAGCATTTCTCGTTGCAGATAGTCAGTCCATTACGCTTGCACCACGAACAGAAAATTTCGATGCAGTCTTGCAGCAATGTACAATCACCTGTGTTGTGAATAGGCGCAAAAATTTTTGCGTCGTCGGCAAACAGACTGATACTGTCGGGAGGTAAAGCGGAGGTAAAGGGTAACATCGTTGATAAACAATATGAAGAGAAGCGGGCCAATATTGCTTCCTTGTGGCACACCCGAGTTGCTGACTATTTCTTTGGACATGTGCTTATCAATTTTCACGATGTATGTGCGATTAATTAGGTACGACTTAAGCCACTGTACGAGCGGGCTGGGAACTCCTAGCTTATCGAGTTTAGCGAGAAGAATTGCGTGCGGAAGAGAGTCGAATGCTGCTTTTAGATCTATATAAATTGCATCGACTTGAGCTCCGGCATCAATTTGACTAGTGCAATAGGTTACAAATTCAACCAGGTTCGTGCTAGTCGATTTTTTTGGCACGAATCCATGTTGATACGGACTTAGGTAGCTGCGGCATGCATGTAGCAGATTTTTGTATATCACTAGTTCGAACACCTTGGCAATGGCACACAAGGATGTAATACCCCGGTAGTTGATGGCATCTGTCCTGTCGCCCTTTTTGTAAATAGGAACCATCCAAGATTTCCTCCATGCTTTGGGAAAGTAGCCATTGGCTAGCGATGCATTGAACAATTTTGCAAGGATAGGTGCTACTGTCGTTTGACAGCGTTTCAGCACGGTAGAAGGAATTCCGTCGGGTCCAGGAGCGAAGGAAGGCTTTAGTTGCGCTAGGGCAGATAAAACTGATAAAGTGATAACTGATAAATAACAGATAAAGTGCTCATGTTAATTGCTCCAGCCGGAGTGTTGACGAGAGCAGCATCAATGGTATCGGTATCATTCATGGCCGGTGAAAAGCAATCTGCGAAGCGATCCGCGAAGAGATTGCACATTTCATTAGTGTTGGCACTTGTTGCTCCTTTGTACGTAATGGATTTCAGTGTATGCGTGGTTTTTGTTTTGCTGTTGTAGAAGCGCCAAAACGAGTCAGGCCACCTGCAGAGGTTACGTTGAATTTTACTCAAATATCTGCGATATCGAAACCTGTTATAGCTACCCGAAACCCGGATGGTAGGAGTCAAGAGGTAGAAGCGCAACAACACTTGGAAAGACAGGCGAACACAATTTAGCTGCAGCATTGTTAGCGTAGAGCAGGTCAAGCATGCGTCCGTGCGAATTATTGATGTGATTAAGTTGCACTAATCCGTTAAATTTAAATCCATCCACAAAGGTGTTGTTGGCCAGTGAGCGCGCAGTTGGTTCATAGTGCGTGATTGATGAGTATGCTGGCGAGGACGAAGGATCAGCTGTGGACCAGCTTATGCTAGGCTGATTGAAATCGCCAATAACAAACAGCAGATCCGAAGGCTTCAGTATGAGAGTGAAGCCGCTGATACAATCATGTAGAGAGCGAAGAGTCGATATCTCGGAGCTAAGCTGCGTGGAATGTATACTACCATGACGTAGAGATGTGCGTTATTACAGGCGACGCGCACACAAATATACTCGAGAGAACGATCACGGGAAGGTAATTCTATCGACTCGTATGCGTTAGTAACGGCTAGCAAAACACCACCACCGCGAGAGCTAGAGCCGCTGAGAGAGCGATCACAGCGGTAAACAGAGAAGTTGTTGTTGAAGAGAAGAGCAGATGGAATGTTGTCAACAAGCCAAGTTTCCGTGAGGGCGATGAGATCGAAGTCAGCCTCCGAAACAGCTAAGTGAAATTCTTTTGTTTTAGTACGCAAACCTCTAACGTTTTGATAATAGCAGCTTAAATACTCAGCGGTAGCGTTGTCATTGTGGCGGTTGGATAAAGCGGGTATACGATAAGTCAATTGAGCTGCGTTGTCAGAGCATGAGGCTTGGCGTGTTTGTTGCGTGCAATGAGCGGAACTTCGTCTAGTTGAGAAAAAAGCGATCGATTGTAGACTGGTGTAGGTGCGGAGATGAAGCACGGTGGTTTTGGGGCGGTCCAGAAACAAGTGTTGAGTTGGGTGCTTCCAAGGTATCATTCACCGGGGGGTGATACTGTTGTGATGATGTTGTTTCAGGACCAGGTGGAGTAGACGTGCGTGCGGCTAAACGGTGAGTCGTTGTTGGTGTGCGTGTGGTGTAGCGGTGATCAGTACTAGTTGCTGGTGTGCGTGTTGTAAAGCGGTTTTGGGTGGCTATAGGAGATGAGGTTTGGTGGTCGTGTTGACGGGATTGAAAAAACTCACGTACACCGATACCGACGGGCCAGGTAGATGGTGTGAGTGCCGCATCTCGAAGGATAGCCGGGACCCTCACTTTGAATGAAAGCCAATTCATGCTGTCCACACTAACCCCTCTTCTCAGCAGGCAATACGCTATAACGTCATCGGTGGCTAAGCGACGCTTTACAGAAGCGACCACTTGTTCCACAGTGACGGCCGTTGATAAGCGGGATAGGCGGATCCAGATCCTATCTGTGAATGGCTCACGAGGTGCAGCTTGAAGCGGTGATGATAACGGATCGGTTCCCACCAGTTCATGCGGTTGTGTAGGTGCCGGCTGGACGGCAATCGTGGTGTTGGTGTATGCGTTTGGCGATGACGCGGCACATAGGATGTTGCCGCGACTGTTTACAATTTTGTTTACACCAGGAGATGCCGAATCCTCGATTATACGCCTCCGCTTTCTACCAGTAGCTGGTCGAGGATCAGAGTTCCGATTGTGAGGCGTGGATGCAGTTTGAAGGAGGGTAAAAACACTGCGAACTTCGGCGACAATAGGCTCAACGAGCTTGCCAATAGCTGCTACAGCTGAGTTGAGGGCGGCTTGGAAACCGACCTGGGCGCCTATTTGCGCTGCAAATGCGTCAATCAGCTCGGGGAGCAATTTGCAACAGCCCCGGTGGAACGTAGCGTCACAATATGCACAACTGATGATGCAGCCGGTGGCCTCTAGCGGTTCAGCACACGAGAAGCAAATAGCCGCCATCGCTAAATCACGCGTAATCGCAGCACAACACTGCTAAGCCGAGCAGGAAAAAACAACAGAAAACCACAGTTGCGGTGCAACTAAACAATTCGCCAAGACGAAGCGATGATGTTAAACAGTTTAATAGTCCGTAGAAAAGGCAACAATGCGATGCGACGCAGAAAACACAAGATGATTATTGAAAAATCACGGAGCGCGACGGAAATGCGGCCGAACAATTAAACGTCAAACGTCATTAAACTTTTTTTCGCCATCGCTTCACTCATCTCGATCGCTTCTCGCTCTCTTCTCATAATTTATTCTCGCTGAACCGCCCGAACCATGTATGCCGCCGTCAGCTCGATCTACACACAGCCGCTATCCATAGCGTGGACAGCGTCCACAGTGTGGAGAAATTGTTGCGGCTAAGGTCGCTACACATGGTATGTATATTAGCCAAACTTGGCCAAAATGATGTTCGCCCGCTTTTTTACAATGCTGTTTGAGTTATTGTTTTTTTTACAATACACAATTCAATTATAATTACAGAGATTTACACTGTGAATTAAGCTAAAATATTTCCTACAAAGTACATATTGAATCACTAAAAATACCGGGACGCCGCACTCTTATTACATGTGAAGTAGGGAAAAAAGATAGCGATATCGTGGCGAGCGCCGAGTGAGTGAAGAGAATTTAAGCGGCTCGCGCTGCTGGATCGGGAGGTCACTTGAACGCGAAATGTCGAAGGTGAAGGACGTGCGAATTGGAGAAAAATAAAGTAAACTGAACGAAAGCCACCCATCTTCTTCTTTTGGTGTTGAACTGAATCTCACATACATACACACATAGTCTCTGACATAAACGTAAACATTGAAATCAGCCATTTGCATTATAAATACGTTGTAATACTGATTAAAAATCAAGAAACACGGCACATTGTAAACAAGTAATGTAATTATGTTGCTATGAACAAACATTATCTACTACAAAACAAATAACGCTGGTTCGCAAATATAGTCTTACCATCTTCCACACCGCTCATACTGAATTCTTCTTCCTGCAGCACTTCTTGAGCAGTGCGCATCTGAAGCCGGCGGTAGAACTTCCCGCAGCTTTTTAATGTTTCCAGAGAACTGATACACGATGCTTCCATTTAATGCTGCCAATACCGATAAAAGCTAATTCATTTCGTAATATTAACATATGCCAAAGGCCAGAATATGCCACTTATGCCAGAAGAACAAGTCTGTGTGAGAGCATCAAGCGAGCAGCGATGGCCTCGTCGATGCACAGAGAGAGAAATTCACAAGTCCTAGATGAGCGCGATGAGAGAAGAATCATGACAGATCGAGAGAGATGGATATTCCTCGCTTTGGCACACAGGAAAGTTTTCCAATAGCTTCGGATTTGCAGGTTTTGTAATCGTATGCTATATGTTCTACATTCGGGCTTGGCCAGGTCCGTGGGCTTCGTGTGTACACGGGCATAACGCCACGGAGTGACGAAGCAATACTATATAAAAAGAGCACAGGATAAGATTTGCGTTATTTTCAATCCAAGACAATTTTTAGGCACACTTAAATACTTAAAATCGTTATGGCTAGAACTTAATCCGCTTTGGTTAAACGTATCGTGTTGTCGTTTCGCTTTTCCAAAATAAGTAATTCGCGCGTTCGATTAAAAAGTGTCCATGCCTGGTTAAATGAAGAACACAACCCCCGACCCGTACACGGAACGTACGCGAGCTGTCAGTTTGTAATGCAAACAAAGTGTTGAAGTGGATCTAGTAGTTGATGTGTTTCTAAATCATTCAAATAACAGAAATATATTAGATACGGTAAGTGTAACAATGTCCGCTTTGTTTTGTTTGTTCTCAACAATTTGGCTGATATGTTTTTGCGTTGGATATAGATTCCGAAAATGAACCAAAACAACGTGGCGCAGTACGGAAGAGGTAAGAAGATTCCTGCATCTGGAAAAAGATCCCGCAATATTTTGGAGAAGGAAAATGAAGAACCTGGAACTAAAAAAAAAGGTAAGATTGCATTGCATTGTTTACATGTGCGATTGTTAAATGTATGCAATTATTTTCAGCGTGCAATATAGTCCAACCGAAGTCAAGCCGACCAATTGCAGATTTTAAAACCGTCATCAAACCGTCAAAGACAAAAACGGAAACCATTGGTAAGACAATATTTGTAGGAGTGATTTCATTAATTAACGTGTAGCATTTTCAGTGAAAGAAGAAGTTATTTCCGATAACAGCACAACGAAGGATACGATCCAAGCAGCAAGCACCTCGTCATCGTCATATCCGAAAACGGAAAACAAAAAACAGGCACCCACTACTGAAAATGGTAAGGAACAAGGAAATAAATCTGAGGAAATTGTTGGCGGAGGACCAAAATGCAACGAATAGTTGTTATCGGCACCGTATATAGAACAAACTATGACGAACATGATTGTAACCCGACAACAATGATTAGGGTCGACACCAACTCGATACATCCACGGGTCAGATTTGATTCCAACTCAAAATAAGAGCACCCGCTGCACTTCACGGGTTGGAATCGATTCCGTTTGGATCACATCCACGGATTGTGAAATGAAACATATGACTCACCACTAGCATATAATCATTGCAAACATGTTCGTAAGATCTCCAAAAAAATAGCCATGAACAATTTCAAACAGTATTGGTAGAAACACAATTTGAAGAACAATACCAACAAGATCCAACAACAAATGTTTCCACATCAAATGGTATGAAGTGCCTGAACAATCTTGAAAATATCCCATTTTTAAATATTAACCTATTTGCAGTCTCCATGACAGGGTCACATCTTTAGTATTTGCCACGTTCTAGATGCAATTCATTAGATGGTGAGTGAGATGATAATAAAATTAAATGTACTTGAATAAGTTTATTAATTTGCTTTGTTACAGATTATCTTTACAACCATTCATTCGATGAAACCCTATCCATACCGATATCGACACCCGCACCAAATGACAATAGTAAGGCAATACCTACAACAACCTCAACTACGACTGCAACTACATCAGCCAATCAGAAAAGCAAAAAAAAACAAATTCAACATTAGAGCGCAAATTGGACATTTCAAATACCAAATTAGATTACATAATAGATGTATTACACGAAAAATCAGGACATAGTGAGCCAGTAAATGAATTTGATTTCAAAGGACAGGACCAAAAACAATTAGAGGATTTTGAAAGCCAGCTAGGAGAATCAAACGGTACTTTTAAACAAAAAAATTTAACGGAACTGCGAAGTTCATTAAAGTTAGGGAACTCTAAATACCAAATACACCAAGCATTGGATTTACTATTTTCCCGGCAATTTTTAGCTAAAATGACTTGGTCCGGACGCAGTAAAACAGAGCAAAAGATTCCTTTCTCGTCCTACACTAACATAGAAAAATTATTCTTGGAAATTGCGGAGACAAAATTTGTGAAACCGGCGGAAAGATTTGTTTTTGATTATATAGGACAGAAATTACGACATGCCAGCTCTAGACTTAATCTGTCCGGAGCTCGTGCTTCTACTTCTCATAATTTTAAGCCTAAACACTAAATAAGGTAATGCTAGAGAAAATAGAATTAATAACAAAGCATGTTCCTTTATATATTACATTATATTATGTTAATTATGTTCGATATGCTTACACATGATCTTATACTTGTGATAACATATGTTAAGTATATAATGAAACAAAGTTTGAATTTATGAAATGAATTAAAATTAAAAGAATTTAAAATTCTAAGCAATGTGAACTATTATTAAATAAATGAACTGTCAGGATTGTTCTTTATGAATATGTTTATTTATTTATGTTTCTAAAGTATGAAGCAATGGAATGTACACATACTCTTCTGACATTGTTTTTATAGCTACTAACTTACACTTTATACTTTGAGGGAAAAACTCATCTGAAAATGATGATAACTCATTCATATTACCCTTCGATATGTTCAAAAGGAATGAACTTATAGGCTTGTAAAAATATTCCTCGCTGGTCAGAAGCTTTTTTACTTTTATAACCACTGTTGATGCGCGTTCAACTGCTGATTCAAATTTAACCACATGATTATCCTTCGTTAAAAACCATCCGTTTCTATCTCCTTGCTGTAACATTAATCCTTGACGTATATGTGCTGTCCTCTTATCGCAGTGGTGTTTAACGCATGGATATTTAATATTCTCCTCTGTATTTTTGTGTCGGTTGTCAAGTTGATCTAATTCTGCCAAATAGTTTATCACTTGTTGTAAACAGTTCACTCCACTCCTTAACAGCAGCTTCAAAAGACGTAGTTCATTTTCAAACGGATATGTTGATATTAATGGAAGTGGGCCGTAGTTTTTGACATCTTCTAGAACGTGCTGAAGATTGTGTACGTTGCTGGTTAAACCGTTTGGTCCGTAATTTGTTTCGTAGTCCATTACAAAACGATTTAACATTTTTCCTGCTTTTGGCCAATGCTCTTCGTACGCTTTTGATGATAGTAGAGTAATTGAACAAAATAGCAACATAAAATGGGAATATTGCTCGTCTGATATATTATCACGCAAAACAACTATGCTCCCGTAGTGAAGGAATGATCTGAACTCGGTCGCTTTCCATTTATCCAAATACTTTAAATGTCGTAGCCTTCTATGAATTTCGGATGGAAGCTGAATGTCGGCTAATTTTGATGAAATTGTCTCACATTGTTGATCAGACCATCTAGGTAAAAAGCCACGCTCTCCATCCCTCCATCTCTTAATTAGTTTCTTGAATACTCCATGGTGAATTAGATGCAATTCATCAGCCACAATAAATTGTTTTATCATATCTAAACATTCTAGCTCCAATAGAGGAGTTAGTTCTCTTTGATGCTCTGGCATATAATCGCCATCTCGAAATGCTTTGTTAGTTCGTTGCTCGGCAGAAACTCCTCTAAAAATAGTTCTATTGTTTTCCTTTGTTCCTTGACATGTGCATTTAATGCATCCTTGCAATCCGTTAAAATTCACAACTCCTGTTAATAAACGGAAAAGAAAAATATAGCTTGTTAGCTTTACTTTTAGCTGGTAGAGGTAATAGTGTAAATAAATATTTACCTTTTAGCAGAGCTCTAGCAGGAGAATCAGCGATGAAGTAAAGCAGGTTGATTTTGATGAAACGGTTGTGTATAACAATACCACTGGTAGTCAATTCTTTCAACTCATCTACAAGTTGCCGTAAATATTCCTCTATGTTTTGTGGATGCTTCAATCCACAATAAATACCCACTTTCAACGGCGCTTCGTTTGGGAGTTCGTCGATGCTCGCCAAGATTGGCCAAAACTCCAGATTGGTGCTCCTATGAAGTGGTAATCCATCAAAAAACACTTTCAGGCTTAGTGTTGAAATATTGTCATCAAGGTTGGCGGTGCTGTTAAAGAAAAAAGACAAAAATAAATTAATATTTGAAATTGCGATTCCATTTGTATTGAACTTACCGAAACTTTTTCATGAGGCATGTCTTTATTCCTTGGTACCACAGCTGCCCTCCAGTGATGTTTGTAATTCCTGCAGGTTTCTTTGGAGTTTTTAGTAATGTACGAGGATCTTTAGGAAGAGAAGCAAAATTCTCAGCAGAAACCGAAGCGATTTATGGTCTATATTGGAAACCAATGACCAGATTTTTAAGCATTCTTTAAGATCCAGATTTTCTATTTCGATTTCATCTGTTTCGCCATCCTCTTGCTCTTCGTTGATGTTAATGATTTCATTTTCATCAGGCTCGTTGATGTCCAAATTTTCAATATCCTCATCCTCGTTAATGTCGATGTTTTCATTGTCTCCTTCAGAATCACAATCGCTTATGATTGTTAAATTGATACTTGCGTCTATGTTTGCTTGATTTGGTAATATATCAGCTGCAGTAAAAGGTAATGCAGAGGATGTTGAAGGCTGATTCCTCAGATCAATTTGCGTTTCACTATGCATTGCACTAGACTGGGTATCCAATCTTGATACTTTTGCCTTAGCATCAGCATCTTTATAAAGTTTTCCGGTTCTTTTAAGTTGTTGCGAATATGGAATATCTTCCATCACTAATGGAGCTTACACTTTTCAAGAAATACACGAGACACAATGGCAGAGCTCCGAATTAGAACAGAGATGTCACACAAACAACAACGTATTTGCGAATAAGGGGCATGCTGTATTTGGAGCAAAATTTATACAACCCGAAGTATGAAAAGGTATGTAAATTTACCTTTGCACAACATACGAACCATTTAATTGCCTGGGGTTTTTATGCACAGGTGCGTGTTCTAGCTGTTGTAAAAGTTACCTGCGTTTTTTTATGGTTTCGTATGCCTGTACAATTTTCTTAGTTTTCTAGGTATTAATAAGCCTTTTTTGTAAGTTAAGAGTAAGTTTTATTAGTTTAGCAGGTATGTTTATGAGTTATGTTTATGGGTATTATTTATATTTAAGAAATGGTAGACTTTGTACAAATCTACCAGGTTAACAGTATAATTGTTTAGTTTTGACAGGTTTCGACAGGGTAACAAAATACGCGAATGTGTGCAAAAATGCGATGCATAACATCAACGTATTTAACATAAAATCTAAATACATTTTAAGAGCTTTACATTATCCGGGTGTTCGACAGGACCCGTGGTGTATTGAACCATAATATATTTATGGAATTGCTGTTATTTGGCGTAACGACCTAAGGGCAGGGCTGTACCGGGCTTCTAGGCTTATTAGTACCATGCAGACGGATATTCAATCCTTGACACAAAGGACCGGTCCATAGAAGGCTTGAACTCACGACGAGTTTTTTTTTTTAAGTTTTACCACGTGAGGACGTTTTGCTTATATATAAAAAAAGCATTTGTAACTTGACATACTGGGGGTACAGTAGTATTACAGTAGTTTATAAAGCAAAATAAGAACATTTTCATCAAACAATATTGAAATTGTAAGTTTATGAGCAGTTTTAGTTAAACTGCTGCCAGCCCAATACTGGTACAATTACCCTACCTTTATAGTAAATCAAACAATGTTCAGATATGTACACAGGTGCTAGACAAAGTGCTTGGTGCGCTCGCCATCACGCGGTGTCGTGTACCAACTGGAACCATACCGGAAGCGGGTTCCTACGACAATCGGCGCAGATCACGAACGTAAGCTCCATGTGCGGTGCCGTATTGATCGAGTGGACCGTCCGGTATGCAGATGACACCATGCAGGCGGGATGAACATGATCACGGCATGTGGTTGGTAACGTGACCGGTAGGCGAAGAACACCAACCAGCGCCGAAACATAAAACCTAGCAAATTAGTCTGTGTTTCGCTGCCGAAAAATAAACATATCTTTTAAAAACTCACGAGGGAGTTTCTCAAACGTATTTGTACATTTTGTAAAACTAAAGAAAGTCCTTTCTCATAAAGAAAGTTCTTTCTCATAAAGAAAGGGAAGTATCTTTTAATGTTCAACAGCCTGAATAATAATTTTAAAAATAAATATGAACTGTACAGGGCATTCATTCGAACTCTTTTTCACATACATAGTTTAAACAACTCTGTTAACGAATATTCAACTACATAATTCGTATACATAGTTACAATTTAATTTCATGTACTTTTTCACACTAATGCCCTGTGCTCCTATCCCCGAGGTCCGACCACGGGATGACAAAGTTTGAGATGCAAGGGCTCGATGAAAATCAGGTGCGTGCGCAACAGCCCCAGTCGTATCGATCACGGCATAATTCACATGACAGTCGACAGCGCGACCGATGCGTTAGCAGCAGGTGGAAAACGACCCTTTGTAACTTGGACTCGTTCCATATTGGAATTCGCAGCATTGATATCCGAGAGAGGGAGAGAGCTACAGCTGAGAACGATATTTGAGGTGCTTGCCGATGCTTGTAGTGAAATACTTCAACGCACAACGAACTAGGTGTCTGCTGCTTGGAATCCCGCCTCTCGCCGAACGTGTTGAGCACACCAGACTAGCATTTATCACGGGAATCTTAAACGAAACCATCGACTGTCCCGAGCTGCTTTCAAGGATTCACCTCTATGTTCCTGCCAGAATACTCCGTCGCCGACCAATGCTGGCAGTCGCTGAAACCCGAACAACATTTGGCTCTCGCAACCCCCTTCTTTGTATGTGCCGTCTATTAAATTCAGCTAACGATATTTATGAGCCTGGAATGACGATAACGGAACTGACTTCACTTTTAAGTGTTCGGAATGCGTTCAACAATAACAATATATAAATGTTCTGTTCGTTATCTAATGTAATGTATTGTAAACAAATTTTGACTCGAGAGGGCTTCATAGTCCATCGATTAATAAACTAAACTAAACTAAAAAAAACATGCTATAACGTGCGCACCAGAAATCCCTGTGCGCCATTACCTGGGTAAAAGGAGGCAGCGGAACATCATTTTAAAGAAAACCGCGTGATCGAGAATGTCATTAAAGTTAGCATGTGCTAACAGTTTCATGTTTCCAATTCATCAAAATAGGTGAGGGCAAAGGTGGAGAAAGCTCTCGACGGCGAGCAATTATATGATGCCTGTAACGGTTGGCACTGAGCTGCCTGCTGAGATGGCAACGTAAAAAGCCCCAGAACATTAAAAATAATTCAACATGCTACGACGATAGTATCGAAACAGGAATACCTGGTAAACTCGTCTTTCGAGCGGTCATTTGCACCGTATTAAAACCGACAACAAAAGATATTGCTCCCCAAGCCTAGAAAACCTTTCGAAAATATTAGCTTTGGTGCTGTGAATGCACTCGGAAAAATACTTCAGCGACGTATATTCATTCACATGTACCAAGAGGAATAGGATTCACAACAATATCAATGTCCAATGACCGGTACGCCCTACGCGGCGTGTGGTTTTCCTATCACTTAATCTTGTGTATTGTCAACACGGGCATAACGGCCATATCGTTCGACAGCATTAACGCTCGGGATAAACACTGCCTGATGGCTGTGGCGTTACACATCCGCCATCCGCATGGACACTGTCAGCTGAAATGCCATCGTGCAAAGTAAGGGTTATGGTTTGGTTCTGTTGTTCAAGTTTAAAGCTATCTCCGGAAGTAGTCGCTATCACCGTCAGTAGAATGATCGTGTCGTTCACATGAATCGTTCTCACCTGCTGGCAGCAGCCACCGATTCGGCGTTATGCTACGCACCACCTGTGCGGTACGGGGACTGCCAGGAGTGCTTCTGGAGTGCTGCAGATTGCTCAGACTGGTACAGCGTAAGTCAGCAATTGGCGTGGGAAATTGGTATGAACGCATTGCAGTTTGTGGAACTCATACCAATCTACCCAGCAAGCAAGGACACCCGTATCCACATCCATCGTGGAGCGAAGCAGCAACGAAGAGCAGCGACATACAGATATCAGATGCCGCCAACTATGGAAAAAGCAGTCAACTCAAGTGAGCACAACACATAATTCCGGACGTGGGATCCTAGCAGCCATGGAAACACGGACAAGTTACATTCCATATTCAGTCACGAATATTTCCGCGTGTACCTATTTGGTATTTTGGATCACTGCCGGACTCTCGGACTGAACGCAGTTCCCTGGCGTAGACTCGCAAATCCCTGGTGGGGCAAGTTGGGTGGGATTGGGCATGGACAATAGAATATCTTGAAGTCACTTGTTTACCTAAAAAAACATGAACACACCCAGTAACTTTATCGTTTTACATTATAAACACATTAACCATTCCAAATTAAGCCTGTTACTTACCGAATTCAAATTTACAGCAAGCGTATTGCTCAAACAGCAAGTATAACACAATAACGTAAATACAGTTTATTTAAATTATTAAATACTCGTTAGATCACAACACTGAGGTACTGGCGGTATTATGTTGCTCATGAAATGATAAATCTATACTATTTGATGATCTAAATTGCAAATCAAAGGTTCCTTAGATAACAAAAATATCAACACTAATACGAATCACAACAAAGTTTTCAACTGGATGACAGCGGTAATGCACACATGTGTAGAAGCGAGACAGATATAAGAATTCAGCATGCACATGCACAGCGCGCGTCATAATTTTTTGCGCGAAAATCTTAAAATTTAAGTTATTCTCGACAAATTGTAACGACGTTTTCATACTCTGACAATTTTTTACGAGAGATATGTAAAAACTTCATGTAGTGCAATTAAATCTAGTGCAATATCATTAGCAGAACATAATATTTTGATATTTGTTTGTTAAGTCAGATCCTAGAAGCTACTACTTTTTTGAACAATAAGTGTA
Source organism: Anopheles arabiensis (assembly GCF_016920715.1). Taxonomy (NCBI): domain Eukaryota; kingdom Metazoa; phylum Arthropoda; class Insecta; order Diptera; family Culicidae; genus Anopheles; species Anopheles arabiensis. The sequence goes on along the minus strand of NC_053517.1, from coordinate 68,602,873 downwards.
GAAACACAAATTTTGTCTGAGTCCAGAACAGCAACAGGGAAGATGTCGTACCCTGAGTGTGGAGATGTGTGTGTGTATGTGGTGAACGTTGCCGCGTCAAGCGTGCTTTAGGATACAACGCGTGTAGGAGGGGGTAAAATCGCTTGGCTCATTGAAAATACAGGCAAAGTTGGCGCGAAGAAAACGCAACACTGCGGATTGTATGGAAAATGTTGCGCGTTCAATCCGATTGCCATGCGATTGTCCTGGGGGAGGGTACGGCACAGAGAACACGATACGAGATAGCGAAAAGACGCTGGTCGCGTCGGAAGGAGTCATCGAACGCGTCGCAGAGGCCGCGTCAGAAGGTCGCCTTATTCTTGAACACGAGATTTTGATTATCCGTCGACCAGTCCCTGAGAAAAAGTGTACTTGTCCGGCGGGAACGCGAGTTTAAAGAGTGGGTCCGCGATATGGAAAATACCATGCAGCTGACTGACCGCCAAAAATATTGCCTTGTATATCAACACACACACACACACACACACACACACACACACACACACACACACACACACACACACACACACACACACACACACACACACACACACACACACACACACACACACACACACACACACACACACACACACACACACACACACACACACACACACACACACACACACACACACACACACACACACACACACACACACACACACACACACACACACACACACACACACACACACACACACACACACACACACACACACACACACACACACACACACACACACACACACACACACACACACACACACACACACACACACACACACACACACACACACACACACACACACACACACACACACACACACACACACACACGCACACACACACACACACACACACACACACACACACACACACACACACACACACACACACACACACACACACACACACACACACACACACACTAAAACACCCCGCAACACAACATGGCCATGCAACGTACCAGGCACCCGTACAACAATAAGGATACGCGACACAATCCAAGTACGTTGCACCGTACAATTGCACAACCGACATTATCGCGCGACATTTAACAATTTTGTATAAGAAAAAACGGGCTCAAAACGATCTCAAATCGTGCACATTAGCAGCACTAAAGAGCACGTTTCTGCAACGGTGCACATTCTGTATGCTACATTTTCAACACCCCTACAAACAAGAGCGGGTATCGTGGCTCCACGGTTCTCCCGCTCCCATACGAAACACACGGTGCGCTCTCTCGGTTTCCGAGGATCTTTGAAAAGAACCGGTGCGCTCTCTCTGTTTCCGAGGTTCTTTTCAAAGATCCTCGGAAACCGAGAGAGCGGACCGTGTGTTTCGTATGGGAGCGGGAGAGAACCGTGGTACCGATTTTCTCCCCTTTTTTAAGCCTACGAAATCTTCCATCGGCTTGATTCTAGGTTTTTACGCACACCATGATAAAAATTACCCGCTCTTTGTTTGTAGGGGTGTTTGTTTTGGGAGAGAGGAGAGAATGAAAGAAATTGAAAAATAATGTAGCATACAGAAACTACGTGTACGATACACGCTGTCGCACCGTTGCAGAAACGTGCTCATTAGTGCTGCTAATTTGAGAACGTTTTGAGCCCGTTTTTTCTTATACAAAATTGTTAAATGTCGCGCGATAATGTCGGTTGGGACGCTGTACCGCCGATGTAACGGTGGCACTCAGCTGCACCGCCGCTGTAGCGGTAGCACTACGCTGCACTGTCGATGTAACGGTGGCACTCCGCCAGTGTTGTAAACTGTTTACATTTTTTTGACTTTCGCAGTAGGCCGCTGGTCAAAATCATTCCTAGCTCATGATTTTCCTTGTTGCCATGACACGACTGTCGAAAACCGACATTCATTTGTGTAGTTACCTTCAGTGTTTTTGCGATGACATAACTGTAAAAAAATGTAATTTGAAGGTCAATTGATTTTTTTTTCTTAACGAATTGCTTACATCTGTCTTGCATTATTTTGTAAAGTTATTCTAATGAAAAGAAGTATTACTAGTTCCTATTGTTTGACTTTTTGGTTGATTGTTTGACAAAATTATAAAATATTATTTACATTTTTTTATTCAGGAATGATGATATACAGTTATTTTATATAATTTTTGTTCTCAAGTTACTGGGCTTATTTCAACAGATTGTAATCTTAAACGGAAGTTGTCTACAATCTGCCACCTTCGGTTATATTTTTGCAGACCTCTACATCATGGAAGGTGACTTTTTAACAGGTCTGTTTTTTGTCTGTTAAATTAACATAAAATAGGGTAAGTGTACCAATTATGGCTATAATATGTCGTCGATATACCGATTTTACTCATAAATTATAGCTGCTTTGCAAAATCTTATCATTTACTGGAAGCCTTAAATGTGTAGAACATGTGGATATTTTTTATTTTGACTGTTCCTAGAAATCGGGAAAAAATTAAATAACAATTGCATCTTTAGGTACCCACTATGGCTATAGTGTTCCTAGCAATTCGCCATAAAGGTTTCTATGATGGATATAAACTATAAATCTTAAATCTTAGTAGGAAAAATCGTTTTCATTATATTTTCCAACCATGACAAAATTAGAAACTTAGCACAATTTCAGTTGAATTTGATCGCAAATAAGAAATAATGTTTTTTTTTCCATTTTTTAACCCATTAGATTTTTTTTATTCAAAAGTAAAAGATTTTTTTTAGTGGTAAGTAGGTAGTCTTAATTCTATACACAAGAACAAAATAATCATAATCTATAATCTATGTAGAAGTCAAATTAATTAATTGCTAATCATAACTAGTTCCGGTTTTCGTTTTGCATTGATTTTTTTTGGTTCTCCTCCTTTCTTATGTTTTTCGCGTTCCTCTAATCTTGTCCGTTTTGCTTCTTTTCGTTTTTCTTTGGTTTCTCGGCGTTCTTCAGCCTTTCTTTTTCTTAGTTGCTCCTCTTTTTGTACTTTTTTCTGTTGGTTTGCCTCCGTACGCTCTCCAGCCGTTAGTACGGGGTGAAAATTTGTTTTGTAGTTTCGATGTTTAATACTACAACGCGCCGTTGGCGGTAGAGTGAATACCTCGGGCAGGCTAAGTGTAGTATTATGACCGTCCAAGATGTCTATCTCCACTGTAATTACAAAATTAATATCAGTTGGGAAAATGTTCTATGGTTCGTTTGGCAAAATTTCGTTTACAAATATCAGTTTTTTTTTACTTACCATGCTCGAAATTCGTAGGCTGCTCTAACATAATATTTTAAATTCGTGGTTCATCGGAAAGATATTTATCCAAAGGCAATATATTCGGCAACATTTCAGTGTCTTGAATGTGAACAATTTCACATTTGCTTACATCGATGGCCGTAGAATTGGTCTCAGAGCTAATCATTGGAGATCTTTGTTGATCGAATACAACATGAGGACGAACAAATTCTCTGTAAAAAATCGAATGACACGTTCTTCACGAGACAGGAGGTTCACCTCTCCTTCGATTTTAGTTCTCATATCAACACCAATCAGGTCGTATGCCTCAATTATACGTTCCAAGCTTATTGTGAAGTTTTCCTCACCACTATCTTCCTGTCTAGCTGTGCTATTTGGCTCCATAATTGATGTACGAAGAGCTTCGCAAGAGTCATCAACTTCAGACTGTTCAACTTTAAAAGCAGCTGCTGTCTTGGCGATGCACTTGGAATAGTCTACCGCATTAGCATCAAACGGATGCAATCCGCATGCCCAAAAACCATTGATAATCGATGGCTTTTTAATTCCTTTTTCAATAATCTCACATAAAACTGGCCCAAAGTGCAAGATGTTAAGAGCACAACCTTGATTTTTCGATCTCCAAGCTTCTACTGCAACCTTCAATCTCCAAGCTTCTTTGTACTTCAATCTGCACGCTTCCATTCGTTTTTTAATGGCTTAAATATAGCGACGTCTACGGGCTGTGTAATATGTGTGGTATTAGGATATAGGCATATCAATATTATGCCCAGTGATTTGCAGAGATCGGCTACTTCTAGTGCATTGTGCGATGCATGGCCATCAACAAATAATATTATAGGCAATTTCACCCCTTGTTTGATGACAAAAGGGTGAAATATCTTATGAATAAATCCTTTAAAATTAGGAGACCCCATTCGGAACTTTGCACAACCTCTTGCCGCAAACGTTTAACTGGCAGTATCACATGTGGATGTACAATAATGCCATTTGCTCCGAATGCAAACATAACTGTTACGTTATGTTTGGCGGCAGCTTGCTCTGCTTCGTAAACATTGCGGGAACCCGTACGAGCAATAACCTCTTTTGATTTTGGATGATGGAAAAATTAGGTTTCGTCTGCGTTAAAAATTCTAGCTGGATCATTCAATATTTCTCGCATTCCATTCTCAGTTAGCCAACCATCTATCAAATTAAACCATCCGCGGATATCTTTCTCACTAACTCGGCTACTAGCACTAGACAAAGCTTCGGGCATGCGGAAGGAAAAACTGTTGTTGCGCCGCATAATGCCGCGTAACCATTTGCGACCTGAAGTTAGGAGATATTGTGAATTATTGGTATTTAAACACAGACTCATACGCTTCCTACCCGGTTTGTTGTTACGAAAAGGAGTCACTCGATCTAGATTAGCTTCTAGAAATTATTTTAATTTAAATAGCAAAACTCTTCGGGTGACTGAAAATTCACGATCCTGAATTTCGCTCAACCAGTCAGCAATGTGTTGTTCCTCATCTGCTGATAGTACAGACTGTGGACCCGGTTTAAACTTATGTATCCAATTACTACTTATTCTATAACGGATGGTGGACATTGGGAAACCAAATTCCTTACAGGCAGCGTACAATGTTTTACCGGTATGAATAGACTTAATACAGTCGCTAATCGCATATTCGGTGTACGTTTTCAAATTATGTGACGGAGCCATTCTAAAAAAACAACACATTAATTTAACACTCTACATACCTAGTGATTGTTTAGCAAATTATACAAATTTTTACGGAAAACCAACACGAACAAAGAAATAGCAACACTCGTTAGCTAGCAATCTGACCAAACTGACAATATTGAAAAATGCATTCATAGCATGCTGCGATAATTGGTACTCCGATGTTTAATTGTACCAATTGTGGACTATGGAAAATTACGCCCTTTTTCGATGAAATGTGAAAGTGATTAAATAACTAATATTTTGTAGGGGAAGGTAGGTAAAGACGGACACGTTAAGGGAAATGTTAAAAATCTAGGGATATATAAGTGCAACGACCATGAAAATGTGCATACATTATCTTGCACTCATGATTTATCAGAAAATGTGTTGAAATTTTTAAGTTTCCATCGATTTTTGCGTTTTTTTCATGAATGAAAAACATGGTTTTTTTCGTGCAGTTTTGAAATGTTCAGGTAAGACGGACACCAGATATGGGAAAGATGGACACCATGAAGGGTAAGATGGACACCTGTAGAAAAGGTTAGAAAGTGAAGAGTTTTACAGTATTTTAACAAATTCTATCGCTTTCCACGTCCTGGTACGTTTATAAACCAATTCTTGGCCTATTGCAACGGCGATTCATTCTGCCATGAATTTAGGAATTGTAAACGGCGCTTGTAATATATCGTAGAATGCAGAATCTAAAATGTATTGAAATATCGCGCACTTACAGCTGACGTTGCTCCAGCTTACAGAACAACAGTCTCGAACTTCCTTTTAGGAAATTACTCCGCAAAAAGCCCACGACCCCAGTATTTATGAGGGACTTTTTAATAGTTTAATCCATTTTCCACCATGTCAAAATTCAACATTTGATTTTGGTAATCCATAGAATTTTTCATCTATTCCTGAACAATGTCATATCAATGCTTCATCTTTTTATTCCTTAAAGTTGTCCAAGTCGTGACAAGATATTGGATTTTGTGAAGCTCATCAGCGTCGAGCAAGTAATAGCATAACGAATGACTACTATTTAGACCGGTGTTTCATGTATCGCTTATTTCAATACTTTCTCTAGTTGCTGATTGGTTTATAGCACCGGAATAGCCTTATTTAAGGTATTTGAAGAAATATATTCATCACCAATTTATATATAAGAAGTAAAAAAATCAATAAATTCGGTGTCCATCTTTCCCTACAACAAGGTGTCCGTCTTTCCCGCTTTGGTGTCAGAATGTTTAAACCACCAACAAACAATATTTTGTATTGCTTTTATCCTCGTTCTTTCGCCAGTTTTTTCATCAATGATCATGACAACCCATTCATGAAATAAAATTTCCGGAAATATAAACAATACAAGTTGTAGAGCTTAAGATCGGCAGTAGTCAAATTAGATCCACAAGGGTGCACATGATTTTTAAATTTGTTTTGCTCGTGGATTTAACCAATTTTGCACATATATTGCCAAAAATTTTCTCAAATGTGTTGTTTTACCTTCAGTTTGGATTCTACATTGTTGAATTACTCGAAAATTACCTTTTTCATGCATTTATGAGAAGTGTCCATCTTACCCGCAGTGTCCGTCTTTACCTACCTTCCCCTACCATGATGTTGTTTTTTCGAAGAAATACTGGTCTCTAATACTAAATATTTCTTATTACTCAACGGTATTCCCCTTAGCAAAATGGTAAGAGATGACAAACATATTGGCAACACATTTTGAAAGGGTGATATTTAACAAACGGAAGTGGCCAGCATGGAATTAATGAAGCACAAATGTTTTAAAATGATCATGTTTGAAATAAAAAAATACTACCGTGTTTTCAAAACGCAAATTGACTGTTTTAGAGCCAAAATATTGTTCATTATAGCCATAATTGGTGACATAGCCACAATTGGTACACTTACCCTATACGTACCATGGTATCCATGGTATGATGCTAAGTAAGTAAACAAATGCTAGAATAACCTCGCATTCATAAGCAGATTTTCCTTCTTTTTTTGCTCTCAGTTAATTCTTGGCTGATAAATAATAATTCATATTAAGCAATACGACAGTTACTCCTGAATAAAAAAATGATGCATTTTTCTGATAATTTGATGTACTGTCAATAGTTCTCAGCCATGATACGGATATATATGTACAATTATGTTTAAAGCTATCTTAAACCTAACTACAGATCTCCCTCGTTCCATTTGTAAAGATTTGGGAGAATCTTTTCAAACAACTTCTTATTTAACTTAATTAGTAAAATATTTTCTAGATTTTCATCATTAATCTTGGTTTTTAAGGGCTTGTGTTAGTGCCTGGGAGAAACGATTCTCTTTAATAGCACTTGTACTTGTACTTATCCGGCGCTTCAACCGCTTTGCGGTCTTTGCCTGCCTCAGGAGTGTCCGAAACCGCTCACGGTCTCGCGCCTTCGTCTGCTAGTCCGTTATCCCGGCCTTATTGGCGGACGCCTCCACGCCATCTTGCCACCTCAATTTGGGCCTACCACGCCTCCTCTGTCCTTGTGGACGGCCTAAAAAGACTTTACGGGCTGGGTCGTCCGTTTCCATGCGTATAACATGGCCAGCCCACCGGAGCCTGGCGAGCTTTATACGCTGTACGACAGTGAGGTCGCCGTACATCTCGTATAGCTCGTCATTATAGCGGCTCCTCCATTGTCCTTCCACACATACGGGGCCAAGTATCCTTCCGAGCATCTTCCTCTCGAACGCGGCTAAGAGGGTTTCGTCAGATTTGGACAGTGTCCATGTCTCAGAGGCGTATGTGAGCACTGGTACTATATAGGTACTATATAGTCCCAGCTTCGTCCGTCGCGACAGGTTCTTTGAGGTGAACTGCTTTTTCAGGCTGTAGAATGACCGGTTGGCAGCCAGCATCTGCACCTTCACCTATCTGCACGTCACGCCTACGTAGATTCTGATTATTTGTTGGTAGGCCCGCTGATGTTGCCACCATCAGTTTGGTCTTTGCCTCGTTTATCTGCAATTCGAGGTTCTCTGCCGCCTGCTCGATCCCTTGGTAGGCTTCTGCTACATAGTAGAGCCGCAGACCAATGATGTCTATATCATCAGCGTATGCCAGGATCTGGGTTGACTTATAGAAGATGGTTCCCGTAGTCTCCACCCTCGAGTCGCGAATGGCCCTCTCTAGCGCCAGGTTGAACAAGAGACAAGCAAGCCCGTCCCCCTGGCGCAGACCTTTGATGGTAGCAAAAGGTCCTGAGAGTTTTTCATCCACCCTCACCTGGCATGTGACGTTGGTCATAGTCATTCTAACTAACCTTATCAGTTTGGCCGGGAAAAGCTCATAGTGTCATACAGTTTTACCCTGGCTATGCTATCATATGCGGCTTTGAAGTCAATGAAGAGATAGTATGTGTCGTTTCTGTATTCAGCCATCTTCTCCAAGATCTGCCGCATGTTGAAGATCTGATCAGTGGTTGATTTTCCGTTTCGGAATCCTCTTTGATAGTTTCCTACTATCTCTTCGACGTGCGGGACAAGGCGATCCTGAAGGATCAGGGAGAATATTTTATAGGCAGTATTCAACACCGTAATACCCCTGTAGTTGTTGCAGTCCAACCTGTCTCCCTTCTTGTATACGGGGTAGATGATGCCGAGATTCCAATCACAAGGCATCGATTCGCTATCCCACACCTCAGTAACAATTTGATGAATCTCGTTTTCTAGTCGTGCACCTCCATTCTTGACCAGTTCAGCTGCAATTCCGTCGGTTCCGGGGGCCTTGTTATTTTTCAGCCGACGGATAGCCTTTCGTGTTTCTTCTATGCTAGGTGGCAGTAGCATGACATTATCTGCTAGTGGCGCTTCTAGCTGTTCGTTTAACTGGTCGTTGAGTAATTCATCAAAGTACTGAGCCCACCGCGAGAGGACCTCTGGCTGGTTACTAACCAGATCTCCATCCTTGTTGCGACAGCAGGTTACCTTAGGTACAACGTTGTTTCGGTGACCTGCTATCGCTTGGTAAAACTTTCGTGTCGGTCCGTACACCTCTCTGGTTTGCTCGAGTTCCCGCATGTTTTGCTCTTCCAAAGCATGCTTCTTGGAGCGGTGAACTCGTTTCTCTTCGCGTCTAAGCCGTGAATATTCCTCTGCGCATGCCCGCGTTCTATGCCGTTGCTGCATTGCTCGGTATGCAGTATTCTTACGTTCGGTCACTTGTCTGCAGTCATCGTCGAACCAGCCAGATTTGGTGTTGCCACGACGTGGTGGGAGTATATTTCTTGCACAGTTTATTATTTTTGTTTTTAGAGCATTCCACCTCTCGCTCGTAGTTTCGTATCTGTCTTCTGGTAGTAGAGACTCTTCTCAAGCGGTTTTGAATTCCTGTTGGACAGCAATGTCCCTTAGAGAGTCCGTGTTGAGCCGAGGCTGCGTGTTTTCTCCGCCCCCATTGGCGCGGGGGCGGGCGATTCTACAACGTATCACTAAGCCAACCAAGTAGTGATCGGAATCGATATTGGCTCCTCGATATGTTCTGACATTTAACAGACTCGACTGTCGTCGGCGGCTTATTAACACGTGGTCGATCTGGTTGAAGGATTCTCCACCCGGGTGCGCCCATGTAATCTTGTGGATTTTTTGCGCGCAAATTTGGTACTTCCTACAACCAGATTGTTCGCTGCGGCGAACTGGACCAATCTACTACCATTATCATTACTGTGCTCATGCAGACTGTGACAGCCAGTGTATTGGCGGTACATTGGCTCCCTACCGACTTTTGCGTTGAAGTCCCACAGGATGATTATGAGGTCATGCCTGGGGCACGCATCTACAATTCTAGCGAGGCGGTCGTAAAAAAGGTCCTTCTCCTCTTCCTCTTTATCTTCGGTAGGGGCGTGAACGTTTATGAGGCTTATATTAAAGAATTTGCCTCGCATGCGCAGGGTGCATAGCCTATCGTTTATAGCCTTGAAACCCATGATTGCGGGTTTCAACCGGGGACCTACGGCGAAACCCGTTCCGAGCACGCGGTGGCGGTCGTGGCAGCTGTAATATATGTCGTAGCAATGCTTACCACGCCTGTTGTGCACACCGTTCCCTAGCAACCGAATCTCTTGTAGAGCTACGAGGTCCATGCTCAGTGTGGCTAGGGCGTCATCAAGTTGTTTCAAGGCTCCGGCTTTGCTAAGAGTGCGTACGTTCCATGAGCCCATTTTCAGAGTAGTCCGGGGGCATTGCGTATGGTCGGTATCGGGATGTTCGTTTCGAAAATTTCTGTGGCTTTCCGTAGTCGTTGATTCATGGGACTGGGTGACTGGCCCCGCGCCCACGTGACCGTTTTGTTTAGCGTCGGGTTGCCCCCCGACGTTCAGGCACCAGTTTCCCGGGATACCCACCCCCCTCCTGGTTCGCCATATGCCACCATCCGCCCAAGGGGTTGGATCTAGCCCGTGTACCCAAGCTAGGATATATGGAGGCACATGTTACCACTCTGCACGACGAGGACGTGTCGGGATAGGAGTTGGATGGGAGAGCCTGTATTATCCCTCAATGGGGCTTCGGATCCCATCCCATTACAGAGCATCCCATCCCATCTCTTTAATAGCATTTATCTTAATAACAGTTGTCATGTTAAATAAAATTTATTGAGCGGAGTATGTTTAGCTTGCATTTTTTGGTAGCTATCTATACAGGCTCAAACGCGGAAATATACTCTTTTTTAAATTGCCATTACTCCGTAAGATCTGAAAATATTATGAACTTTGTGAATATCACTGAATAAAATACTAAATATTTTTTTACTTTACCTAGTTCTGAATGCTGAAGCCCCAATTCTTTAAAAAGTTTTTCATGTTTGTTAAAATAGTTCAGCAATTCAAAACCACCTCCCCATCTTGTTTTAGAGTACGGCGGTGGGAGAGACTCTTCATTAAAAACCGACTTGTACGCAATTTTTCTACAATTGTTTGATACTGAAGTACATTTTCGTATTTCAGCATCAAATGGTCTTATAACATCTGCAACTGAGAGTTGCATAGTATGCACCGCACATCTTACTAATGTAATCTTACTAATGTATCGTAAGACAGAACTCCTTTTCGACAGTTTCCATCCAGTCGACTTGTTCGATAGGAACCACGAAGGTGTCGTCGTCCTCAGGATGATCATATGATTCTTGAAGCTCAGATCGTAACTGATTTACAGTGGCGATCATATTTGCCCCATTATCACACGTTACCGTGAAAATTTGGGTCAGGGAAATTTTGTACATTGCAAGGAATTCTAATATTTTTGTCTTGAGATATTTTCCGGTGTGCCTTGTGTTGAGTTCGACCATTCCTATCGAAACATTTTTTTAAAATATTATTAAGACAAAACCTAGGCAAACTGATTATGGGGCCCTTTCCGTTTTAAGTTCGTAGGCTGAAATTTCAGCCTGTCAGCTGTTTGCATTGTATAGCAGTTTTCGAGCAGCTATCTAAGTGAGTATAATATACAGGTGGGCTTATCCCAAGGTGTATGAATTACTAACTGATAGAAGGCTGATTTTTATCGCTTCTGTTTCTGAATGAGTAGTAGTAGTAGTAGTAGTAGTAGTAGTAGTAGAAGCTTTATTGTTTGGTTTGTACATGAAAATGTTATTACATTGTGCATTTTCACAATGGGTCCGTATGCATACTCTCCTCATTGGTTTTACTATTTTTTCTATTGGCTTTGCCGATTTGTATTTTAGATAATTATATGCCAATAAATTTTCTAGAAGGAAAAATTTATAAAAAACCCTCTGCAAAAATAATTTGTTTCTAACCTAATTCTATCCTAACTTACAATCTAACTAAATATAACTAACCTAAAATCTTCCTAGATTCTGTTGAATTCACGTATTATCTGGCGGGTGCTGTTGTTGCATTTAACTCTATATTTTGAATTATGTTTTACTATAATGCTAGTTAGTAGTTCGGTGTTTGTGTAGGAATGTAGAGTTGAAGTTCTAAACCAAGGTGGAACGTTATCAATCATTTTAAGTACTATATTAAATTTTTCTATGTAACCTACTATTTCAATACGCTTGTTTTGGACACTATTGGCATTGCAGTATGATATTTTGAGAGCGTCATTGATCATTTAGATGGCATGCAGTATTTTGTTACGATGGCAAAAATTGTCATCAACTGTTCTTGCTTCGATTTGCATGGTGCGAGATTGCAAATAACTTCTTCTATTATCGGTAAGATTTCAGTCCTGCCGAACAGGTTAGTTGTTAGTGTTAGCGTATCGTTGCTGGTTTGTATTAGTTTGAACCCTTTGAGTCCATCCTTGAAGAGGAGGTTTTTGTGGTAGTGATGGAAAGTCTGTGGCGCATGGTGCAAACTTACGGTTTGTGTGTGTTGTGTTTTTGGCTACGGGAACCGGTCTTTGTGAGCACTCGTGGAATCTAGCGGTGTGATTGCCGTCGCAGTTTGCGCATTAGAGTTTGTGTGCGGGTACTCGTCCGTCTCCTGCTGATGACCCGGCTGTTAGTGGACAGATGATCGAATCGTGCTCACCAGCACATAGATAGCATTTTTTGGCACGGTTACAGCTAGCTGCACCGTGACCGAAGAGTTGACAGCGTTTGCACTGCATGGGACCTGGTTTGCTTGAGAAATATTCCCAATTTACTCGGCAATGATTGACTGCTCTGATATTTTTTAGCAATTGAAGGCTCACAGTGCCTTTAGGGAAGTGCAGTATATATACGGCGTGTTCGTCGTACTTCTTGTTCTTTATTGGGAGTTTCTTTACCTCCACTGGGAAGATGTTTTCTTCTTTAAGAAGTTCTGTCACTTCGTTGGTTGGTAGATCAAATAGACCATGCAAAACTACTTTCGTTGTTTTGTCTTCCTCTAGCTGATATGAGTGGTAGCTTACATTCCTTTCTTTGAATGTGTTGATCACTTTTTTATAGTCTTTTTCTTCATCGACTTGCACTATTATTCCATGCCTGGTTGGTTTTGTGGTGTACCGTACTACACCGACGTTTACAATGGTCTAATGTATATACGCCACTGACGTACTGTTAACCGTTATTGGTGGAGGTTTTATCGATTTAGAGTTTGGAGCACTCTGATTATTGATAGCAGCTTGTTTAGCACGATGTGCGTTTTTGTCGAGTTGACCCGGTAACTCGAAGCTATTCTCATTGTTTGGCCTCTTCCGACTTTGTATTAGTGTGTCAACACTAAGCGTGGATGACGCTAGGGATTTTGTCCCTCGCAGCGACCTACTCTTTCCCATGACGGGTAGAGTGGTGTGAGAGAGTGATCGCTATAATATTCGGATACTATTTTGCAATGCAAGAAAAACACGTCCGTTCCCTTCCACCTCTGAGCTGCTGATATGTATACTTTAATCTTTCAATGCGTTGCCTGTTTCAATTTTTTAAAACGTGAGCTTTTGTCACTTTTTTGAGCTTTTGTCAAAATTTTATAACCTGGAGCAGCCAGGAAAAAAAGTTGACAAAAGTTGACAAAAAGTGACAAAATTTGACGTCCGTGAAAAGCGTAAACAAACAATTATTTGGCACATTTGTGACCCATTGATACGATAATAGTGCTAAAATCCATGATTATAATTGATTTACAGGCGGTCCCCGAGATACACGGTACCTCTACCGTCTTCGGCGACTCCGCTGCAGCCGCGGGACAAGGAGAGCAAACGTTCATCGTTAGTCGGTTACCAAGCTAAACGGACGGTGATACTTACACTTGCTGCGGGTGGTGACCATCGACTGAGACGGGGCCGAGGCCTTTGGCGGATCGTCCTGCTCCATCAGTTCTTTCAACGAAAGCTTTTCGGTCGTATCCGTCTTCGAGTCTGACCCGTGGTCGGATATTAAGCCATCGCATGCTGAAAAAGAACGATCAAAGCAAATGGAGCCGATTATGACCATGGTAAACGACAGTGAGCTATCTTCCCTCCGTACCAAGAACTTCTTGGTTTCGGTGGAATGGCTATTGCACTTATCTCCGGGTACGATTACTACTAGTAGTTTACTAGAGGGAAAAATTTATAAAAAACCCCCTGCAAAAATAATTTGTTTCTAATCTAATTCTATCCTAACTTACAACCTAACTAAATATAACTAACCTAAAATCTTCCTAGATTCTGTTTAATTATCTGGCGGGTGCTGTTGTTGCATTTAACTCTAGCATTATAGTAAAACATAATTCAAAATATAGTTAGTAGTTCGGTGTTTGTGTAGGAATGTAGAGTTGAAGTTCTAAACCAAGGTGGAACGTTAACAACCATTTTAAGTACTTTATTTTGTAGTACTTGAAGGCTTTTTAAATGTGTTTTGGCAATCTTATTCCATACTGGACAAGCGTAGATTAACAATGGTCGCCGACAGAAATGAACTAGGTGGATTCTAAAAATAGAAATGAACTAATTAGGATTAAGACTAGAACTAGGATGAATTCGGAAGTAGGATGAACTATGGCATAGGATTAGATAGGAAGGCCACGCTAACTTTATAGATTAGGACAGCTAGTGCGGTTAGTAGTTTAAGTAGTGTTAGTAATTAGGATGCGCGCGTAAAGTGCGTGGGCATAGAAGTCACATTAAAATAAGGGTGGGGGTATTCATCATAAGGACATAGGGCATAAGGAAACTAGGATTAGGAAAATTAAGATTAGGCATCGCTAGAGTAAGATAGCGGCGTAGAACGGCTACGCCGAGTTGAATGAATAAAGTCAGTTCCGTTCTTCCCTAAGAACAGTGTAGCGTTTACTTACTACGCTTGCATACGGGGTTGCGATTCCGTCACTGCAGACCTTTTATTGGGATTATTGCCCGGTTAAGTATATGGTGGCTCCAGAGAGGAAGTAAACCTACACAGGAACTCAGGGCAGAGGATCCAGGAAGGACGATTCACTCGAATACCCTATCGGGATACAGCCAGGAAGGACGATTCCCTCGAAAGCCCAAGCCAGGGCAGGCCAGAAAGGACGATTCCCTCGAAAACCCGGTCGGGGTACAGCCAGGACGGACGATTCCCTCGAAAGCCCAAGCCAGGGCAGGCCAGGACGGACGGACTGTCCCCTCGAAAGCCCAAGCCATGAAAGGCCAGGACGGACGGACTGTCCAAACGAAGGCCCAAGCCAGGGCAGGCCAGGACGGACGGACTGTCCCCTCGAAAGCCCAAGCCAGGGCAGGCCAGGACGGAGGGGGCGAAATCTCTCGCTTGAAAGCTCGGACTGAGCAACGACGAAGGTGGCCGGAGGGGGCGAAATCCCTCGCTTAAAAGCTCGGACCGAGCTAGGACGTTAGGAGAAGCAGCAGCAGCAGAAGTGTGTGAAAGTGCAGTGGCCGGAGGGGGCGAAATCCCTCGCTTAAAAGGTCGGACCGAGCTAGGACGTTAGGAGAAGCAGCAGCAGCAGAAGTTTGTGAAAGTGCAGTGAATAAAGAAAACGTGTGAGGTGTCAGCAAAACCAGCGAAGTGACGGAGAGTGATTAAAAAAAAAAAAAAAAAAAAAAAAAAAAAAAAAAAAAAAAAAAAAAAAAAAAAACTCAAGCCGCAGTGTAGCAGTGAAGTAGTGAAGCAGTGAAGTAGTGAAGCAGTGAAGTAGTGAGCAGTGTAACAGTGTAGCAGCGAAGCAGTGACGGAGAGTGATTGAAAAAAAAAGTGAACAAGTGAAACAGCAAGGCGAGACAGCATGCCTCAACAACAGCCGCAGCCGCAGCCGCAGCCCCCGCAGCTGCCACAACAGCAGCCGCAGCAACAGCCGCAACAATAGCAGCAGGCGCAACAACAGCAACATCCCAACCGGCATTATCGCGCGATTTTTATGTGTATCTATCATTTTTCTCATTCTAACATTCAGAAAATTTTTCATTCTTTCTTGCTCTTCTGGGTGTTGGTCACATTTTGCTCGCAACTTGGCTGTGTCACATCAAGCATCCTCATGTTTCATATGGCTCTTCTCTTTCCATCGTTCGAGAGCGTTTCTACATACACCGAGAATGCAGCTGAGAAAATAACTGACAGCATGCTTTGACAGCGAATGACAGTATTTTCGGTGAGAGAATTCTCCTCGGCACGCAAAGAACGATGGTGGTGAGAGAATTTGACATGTTAAGATTGTGTCATTTGACAATCGAGTGTTTACTTTTTACACCAATCGTTTTTTCTTTTTGATGGTTTGTGTTTCCTTTTCAGTTTGTATTCAAAAGCTAGCGTTGTTCCATCTTTAAGTTCGCTTGTGGTTTAGTGGATTTGATTTTCTTCTTTTTTTGTGGTGTTTGTATATATATTTTTTTTATTTCTTGGGAGAGGATGAGGAATTTTGTTTTTTTTTGTACCGGTTCTTGTTCTTGTATTGGGTTGTTTATTTTTATTTTTATTATTATTATTTTTGAAATGGCTTGTTTTGTGAAGGTTCCAAAAGGTTTTTTTTTTTTTTTTTGGGTGTGGTGGTTTTGATACAAGGCCCTTTCAGTTGGTCCTTTTGGCATCTTATTTCTATCCTCTTGTGATGGAAATGGATGTCTTTGGATTTCTCATGTTTGCAAGAACAAACGGAGTACCCAAACTTAGGAGGCCCCCCTGATGCGTGTAAAATCGGATTTATTATTGAATTTATTAAATTTTATTATTGTTATTGTTATTTTTTGTGGTGTGGTGTTTGGATTTGGAATGTGCAGTTAGGTGATTTTTTGTGTATATATATATAAGTCATGCCAAAAACAGTATTTAAATAAATAAATAAATCAATAGGGTGCTGAGAAATGATTGAATAAATAGTTTTAAATAATTGACTAACAAGGAAAAAAACAAACATGGAATAACGTTTAATTATACGAACATAATTGATACTTTGAACACATAAATATGATAAATATAATAAATATAATAAATAGAATAAATATAATAAATGCAATAGATGTAATAAATATAATAAATATATAAATAAATAGTAAGTACTTATCTTATTGCTATATCATTTTTACTGGAGTGTTGAGTGCAGGTTCTATGTTGTGAGTTTTGAAGATATAGGAAATGTGTAAAGAAATTGTTGAATTTTTCTTTTTATTTGAAGATATGTGTGATAAAGTACTATAATGTAATATTGTTTTCTTTTATGAATTCTATAATTTTTCTGCAGGTATTTCCACTGGTTTCCATCCATTTTTCGTACAAAGTGTCTAGGGAGTCTTTATGTCTTTTATATTTTTGACACTCAAAAATTTTGTGTCGTCCTGTTTCTGGGACTAGACATTTCTCACAGGTTCCATTTTCTACTATTTTCATTTTATGAAGCCAAAATTCGGAAAGATCATGCCCTGCCAGTATTTTGTTAATTGTTTTTACTTCATTTCCGTTCAGGTTAACCTGTTTGTGCCATAGTTCTGTTTTGAAAACATTTTGGAATTGCATAAACTTTTTCCCTTTATTCCTGCCCAGGTCTGTGTACCATTTTTTTGTTTCCTCTTCCATTTCTTTTTTGAAATATTGGGTAGCGTCTGTGTATCTGATTTTGTTCTTATAGAACCAATTTGTTAAAGTGCCTTTTTTTGCCAGTTCATCTGCTCTATCATTTCCATCAATGCCTACATGTGATGGAATCCATAAAATATCTGCTTTTATATTTGTTGCTGTTTTTATAATATTGTAACAGATTTCCTCTATTTTGTTTTCTGTCATTGCTTTTTGTAGAATGTTACATGATGTTAGACTGTCTGTGAAAATTACTGGGTTGTCTATATTGTTTTCTTGTGCTAAAAGTAAGGCCTTTTCGATTGCTATCAGTTCGGCGGTGGTTATGGAGGTGAAATTTTTTAATCTATAGCTATAGTAGTAATGTTGTGGTTTGTTTTTTATGTATATCCCTATGCCTACTTTATTTCCGGCAATGCTTCCATCAGTGTAGATGGTGGGTCTGTTATTTTCGTACTTATTCATGTTTTCAATGGTAATTTGTTTCAGGATTTGAGTGTTTGTTTTTGTTTTTGTTTCTATCGTGTCTTTAATTTTTGTATTTATTTTGATGTTTGTGGTTATATCGTTGTTTTTTGCAATGTATAATTGTTTTAGAATTTTATTGTCTTTTTCGTACGTTGTTTCATGTATTGTTTTTTTCTTTTTTTTGTATTTTGTTCTTTTATGTATTTGTAGTTGTTGTCTAATGATTGGTGAGTAGACTAAATCTTTGGCTAGTTCCTTACGTACTATAAATCTACTTCTGATATTGAAAGGTATTTCTGCTGCAATGGCATGCAGAGTATTTATGGGGGTAGTTTTGGTGCAACCTGTAGCTTTTTTTAGTGCCTGGTTGATAGTTGAATTCATTGTTTTGTATTTGTTTTTGTTGCTATTGAGAGTGTATGAAGCTCCCGTTTCCATAGTGTTTCTGATTGTTGCCCGGTATATTTTTAGGCTGTTTTTGGGGTTTATGTTATTTTTTTGCGTGCTTATAATTTTCAAGAAATTTAGCCTGTTTGTAGCCTTGTTACGTAGTAGTTCGATGTGTTTGTGGAAATTGAGTTTTGGGTCTATTACTGTTCCTAGATATTTATATGTGTTTGTGTGTTCTATACTATTATTGTGTATGTTGAGTTGTATGGTGTGATGTGATTTTCCGAAAATCATAAATTTTGTCTTGTTTGAGTTTATGTTAAATTTTAATTGTTCTGTTTCTATTGCGAAAGCATTTAAAGCGTTTTGTAGGTTATTTTGTAGCTCTCTTTCGTTTACTCCACTGCTGAGAATAACGAAATCATCCGCGTACTGTATTATAGTATTTTTGGTGTTTGTTTGGTTTATAGCTTTATGTATATCTTTGGTATATAAGTTAAAAAGTGTTGGTGACATAACATCTCCTTGTGGTAGTCCATCTGTCACTAGCATTTTGTATGTTTTTTTATTGCTTTCTATTATTAGAGTTCTATTTCTAAGAAAGGAGTAGGTCCATTTTATAATTTGAGGTGGGATGTCTGATTTTATCATTAGTTCCACGAGGATTTTTGTTGAAACATTATTATATGCTTTTTCCAAATCTATGAATATTGCTCCACTTATTCTATTTAGTCTTTGGTTGTGATTTATTTCGTTATTGAAATAGTTAATGCATTGGTTTATGGTTCTTTTGTTTCTGAATCCAAAGGATTTTTCCGGGAGTATATTTTTGGCTTCAATATATTTATTTAATTTTAATAATACCGCTGAGTTAAGGACTTTGGTTATTGTTGGTATAAGTGCTATAGGTCTATAGTTGTTGGGGTCATTTATATTTTTCTTTGGTTTAGGAATTGCTATTATTTTAATTTGTTTTAGTTCTTTGTTTATTTTGCCATTCTCCCACATTTTGTTTCCGTCTGTTATGATTTGTGTTAGTGATTCGTCGTTTATGTTTCTTAGCATTTGGTATGTAATTTTGTCTAAACCGGGTGTTGTATTTTTTTTTGTTTCAGTATGTTTTTCCATATATCTGAATTTATAAGTTCCGTATCTATCGGTAGATTTGTACTGAAAAAAGTTCTAAATTTGGATTTTTTATTGTTTGTGAAATTTAAATTCATAAATTCCTTAGCATAGGTCTCTTCATTGTGAATTAGGTTTGACTCTTTATTGGTGGTATTGATGTTGCTAATATTTCCTAACAGATTCCATAGTTCTTTACTACTTGTGTCTTTGTTTATTTTTTCCATGTTCCTCTCCGTTTGTTTTTCTTTTGCTTGTTTTATTTTAAGTTTGAAGATTGCTGTCCTTTTGCGGAATTCTATGGCATGTTCAATAAGTTTTGTACTGTTGAATGTTTGCCTTGCTGTATTTTTGTCTTGCAGGGCCTTTTTTATTTCGTTATTCCACCATGATTTTAGTGTAAAATTGATTTTTTGTTTACTATTTTGTATGATTTTGTATACTTTCTTTGTGAAATGTTTTATGTTTATTATATCTTTTCCTTTCATATGTTTAATGTTTGTAATTACCTTATTCATGTTTATTATTGTATGTTGTATCGGTTCTGTGGAGTGTTTTTTAATTGTTATTTTTATTATTTTGTGGTTGCTTGCCCCTATGTGTTTTTCTAGAATAGTTTTGTTGATTACATTATGGATTTTTTTCGATATAATTGTTAAATCAATGGACGTCTGTCTCTTGTTGTGATCTGTTGGGACGTGAGTGTATGTGTTATTTTTTAGGATAATGAGGTTTGAATTATCTATTTCTTCTATTATTGTGTTTCCTTTTTGATCGATTCTATCATCTCCCCAGTATGTATGATGTGCATTAAAATCGCCAGCTATTATTATGTTTGTGTAATTTTGTGTGTTATGTGTTATTTTTGCTAAGGTGTCTTTTATTGTCTGCTTGGTAGTATTTGGAGCTATATATATTGATATTATAATTAGATTTCCAGAGTGTATCAATATTGTTGTTATTTGAATTTAATCACTTTCGTCTATTAATTTAATTGGTTTGTATTTAATTCCTTTTTTAATTAGAATGCAGCTTCCTCCATATCCATCTTCCCTGTCTGTTCGTATTGTGTTAAAACCTTTAATTGTTATTTTAATTTCATTTTTGAGCCATGTTTCCTGCAAGCAAGCTACATGGTATTTTTGATCATGTAGTATGTGTGTTAGTTCGTCCCTATTTTTCCGTATGCTTTGTATGTTAGTTTGTAGTATATTTAGGTGTTCCATGTTTAATTATTTATAGAGAATATGTTAAGTATTATTAAGATTGTTTGTGTAATGGGCTATATAAGTAGGGTTTTTATTTTAATTTTTGTAATTTTTACTGTGATGTTTCTTTGTAGTCTATTTCGATTGTTCCTTGAATGTCTATCTCATTGAGATACATTTCAGTATCACTATAGTAAGTGATATTGGTGGCACTTTCATCTGTTGCGTTTGGATTCGTTTGTGTTTCTGTGTTTTCGATTTCTGTGTGTTTTTCTTTTTCTGTGTGGTTTTCTTAATCATTGGTAATTGTTGTTAAATTCGTATTTTTTTTGGGTTCTGTGTTATTATCTAGGTACTTGTTATTTGTTATGCTGTTAATTTTTGTTGGTGTATTTTCAGAATTACTTTTTACAGCTCCTTCATTTCTGTGAAAGCGTGCGTATACCGACTGTATGGTTGATATTAATTTTGATAATTGCTATTGTTTGTTTTTTTCCAGTTCCAAAATCGATTCCACGCAACACTTTAAACGTAAATAACAAGAGCAATGGAGCAGAAACATAGTAAAATAAAGGTTTGTATAGTGAAAATGCCACCAAAAATGATAAAGCTGGTATTGATGCTAGCAGGCAGGAAGACGCTATAGGCTGTTATCTGTAGAATGCAATAGCAGTGACAGAGAGGGACAGCATGTACAAGTAGGGAGAATAGGTTGACAGTTGTTATTGAACCACCGCCGAAGACGGGCGAATAAATATTACTCCGAACCAGAACTCTACAATTGGCGCAGCCGGTACGATTTTTTGTTGGTGGTGTGTAAAACGTGCAGATAAGAGATGATAGAAAGAGTGAGTCTGGAAAAACACTAACACGCTTACTAACAGAACCCAACAAACATTTTAATATGTTAGAGCGAGAAAGCATGACTAACTTTGCTGACCGGGAAAAGAGAATGAGAGTTTGGTTTGAAATCTACAGCGCAGTTTGGCAAACTAAAAAAAAAAAATAAGAAAGAACATGAAAAATCGAGAAGAATGCAAGTCCGGTTGAAGACCGTAGTGCATACCCAAAATAATACTATTGATTAAAAAAAAAAAGAGAGAATGCGTGTCCGGTTGAAACTCCGCAACGCAAAGTAGTGTTTGTAATAAAAAGCGACTTTGAATAAATATAATTTTAAAAGAATATGCGAGTCCGGTTGGAGACCCGTAGTGCACAGTGTTTAAAAAAAAAAACAAGACATCAAGGAGCATGCAAGTCCGGTTGAAGACCGTAGTGCATATCGAAATAATTATAATGATTATAAAAAAGAATGCGAATCCGGCTGAAAACCCCAAGCGCACAGTGTTTGTAAACAGAAAGATGTTGAAAATTTTCAATTTAAAAAAAAAGATGCGAGTCCGGTTAAAAATCCGTAGCGCACTGGTTTTGATGAAAACTGAAACATTAAGAAGCATGCAAGTCTGGTTAAAGACCGCAGTGCAAATAAAAATAGTTTATAAAAACAAACAGTCGTAAAAGGTTATGCGAGTCCGGTCGAAGACCGTAGCGAACAGCAATCCGAAACAAATAAAATGCGAGTCTGTTTACAAATCCATAGCGCAGTTTTTCCATAGTAAACAGGCAAGTCCGAAAGATTCGAAGTGCCGTAATAAAGTTAATGTGAGTCCGGTGTGATTCCGTAGCACAATAAGGGCAAGTCCGGAGAAATCCGTAGTGCCATATTATAATGAGAATGTGAGCCCGGTATGATTCCGTAGCACAAAAGGCAAGTCCGAAAGGTTCGAAGTGCCGTATTAAAATGAATGTGAGTCCGGTGTGATTCCGTAGCACAATAAGGGCAAGTCCGGAGAAATCCGTATTGCCATATTATAATGAGAATGTGAGCCCGGTATGATTCCGTAGCACAAAAGGCAAGTCCGAAAGATTCGAAGTGCCGTAATAAAGTTAATGTGAGTCCGATGTGATTCCGTAGCACAAAAAGGGCAAGTCCGAAGAAATTTGTAGTGCCATATTATAATGAGAATGTGAGCCCGGTATGATTCCGTAGCACAATAAGGCAAGTCCGAAAAATTCGAAGTGCCGTGTTAAAGTTAATGTTAGGCTGGTATGATTCCGTAGCACAAAAGGCAAGCCCGGAGAAATCCGTGGTGCTATATTGTAAAAAAGAATGTAAGTCCGGTATGATTCCGTAGCGCAATAGGCAAGACCGATAAATGTCGTAGTGCCGTATTGCAACTAATGTGAGTCCGGTATGATTCCGTAGCACAAAAGGCAAGTCCAGAGAAATTTGTAGTGCCATATTGTAATGAGAATGTGAGTCCAGTTTGATCTTGTATGAATATCCAGTATGTAGCACCAAAGGCAAGACCGAGGAATTTCGAAGTGCCGCATTAAAACTAATGTTAGACCGGTATGGTTCCATAACATAGAAATCAAGTCAGAAGAATTGTCATATTAAAATAGGAAAATTGATATTATGCAGCATACGCTGACGACAAAAGTAGATGAAAAGAAATGGAAAGGAAAGTATAGTGGTGGAAAAAGAGATTAATCTGGCAAGCCAAGTTGTCACATAAAAGACAACTTAGATTAATATAAAAACAAGCTAAAGAGTGGCTGGAAGCGCGAGAAGCTCAATGTGCGTGACATCTTGAATGTGATTATGTACGGTAAGAAGAATGCGATTCCGGCTGTTATGTGCAGTGCACAGTTGCACATAAAAAAAAAACGATAGAGAGAGACAGAGAAAGCGAGAGAGATAGAGACAGATAGAGAAAGAGAGAGAGAGATAGAGACAGATAGAGAAAGAGAGAGAGAGAGAGAGAGAGAGAGAGATAGAGACAGATAGAGAAAGAGAGAGAGAGAGAGAGAGAGAGAGAGAGAGAGAGTGAAGATTTAGAGGAAAAATACAATTGAGAGACACGATACAGTAAACAAAAAAAAACGAATACGTTGGAGATAGTTAAAGCAACATAAATAAATACAATTAAAAAAAAACAAGGTATTTAAAAATAACTTCAATCAAAGAAAAAATCAAAAACGAAAAGAATGTAGAGATAGTTTGTATTATGTGATAACATTTAATAGAATAAATCAAAATTAGATGTGGTGCTGACTGACATAAGGCTCTTTTGATTCATAAAAAAAATACAATAGGCAAATTTTGTTAGAGTCTCGTTATTTAGAAATCTTGTTGATAACTTAAAAGAAAGTAATGTAATGCGAACGAAAATCGGGGAATAATTCCTACTGTTAAAAATAATTACATAAAATCTCGTTAGTCATGCATTTATATAAACAAACGGGATTTGTTTGCAAACCAAATGCTAATACATCACGACAGAATTGTGATTCAACCGAAATGCACATGATGATAGATAGATTAGAAGACTTGATTATAAACTATGGATCTAGCTATTGGAGATTGAAAAATAATCAATTTGTTGATTTCATTAATCGTTTTTGTGTTTATCCAACAAGATGTAGTATTTTAAGAATGCAGTTGCTTTGGAGGTTTGTGGTAATGATAGAGTATTTCAAAAATATTAGAGGGAATCATTGCTCTTCCTATGCTTATGATACAATACCAAAATTGATAACAGGATACAGGTTAAAAAAACATTGGCTCGAAGGGTTTACTCGCTATAATCGCAATCCAGATAGATTGTCCAGATCTCCAGATCCAGATCGACCAATTCCAAATTCAACCCATTCCAGATAGAGCTAGGCTAATTGCTATGATAGCTGCTAGGATGAAAGAACGTCCAATTTGACAGCTAACTGACCGATTTTGGTACCTGATTTAGAGCAAATTAGCGGTAAGTTCGGTTAAGGTCTTGAAGTAGGGTCGAATAAGGTCAACGCAAACAGCTGATAAAAATTAGGCTCCATCGAGGATAGTAGCCAAAGCAATTAGAAGAAGACAGGCATATGATTGGACAAATGGGCAAAATTATCTACGCGAGCGAAGGTTAAAGTAATCGAAATGAAGTCACTAACAGATTGATACACACGGACAACACAGAGTAACAGGCTGATTATGAAGATTATTAAAATGGGATGGGAAATTAATTTTTAAATGCTTAACAATTAAAAAAAAAGAGATCATGACTACTTAAGGTAGTTGCAATCTTACATCGCAAAAAAGGGAAATGAAAATTCATTACGGATAAAATAAAACATAAGGTTAAAAAAAAAGAAAGAAGAAAATTTAAGAGCATATACAATAACATGTTTGATATTTTTGCCACACCTTCCAGTACGTGTAGATAGCAAAAGTTGGTGCAGGAAAAATCATTCCTTCATGGAATAAAGAGTAACTGACAAACATTTTGGACGAGTCCCAGGTCAGTAGATTATACGTGAGATAAAAAAAAAGAATTCAAGTTTGTAAAACCAGCCCGTAAGACCAGCTAAGATGATATCTGAAAGAGAATGTCCATAATAATGTAATGAAAGATTATGTAATGTCTTTTGATCATGGTTGTGAGACTGACAAAAGCTAATATGCATCGGAATGAGTTAGGAAAATAGGGAAGAGCAAAGTTAACAAGAAGTATAGATACAAAAGATAGTTCGAAGAAGCGACGTATTGTAGGAATTGTGATAAATAGAACAAGTAAATAAGACAAGAATCGAACATTACTGTAAATATGTAGAATATATGTTATTTATGTCAAATAGGCTTTGAAATGTTGAAATAAGTAAGCGTTGGAGTAGGAATCTACTTTGCAAAAAAAAAAGTCTGACATGAGTTATCGATGAGGAGAGTTATAAATGTAGATGTGTTTGAAGTGTTAAGAATGAAGTCAAGCAAAGAAAGCGAGAAGGAAGATGACACGGAATTTATAGGAGCAATGCAGAAGTGACACCGAGTAGAATTGAACCTACGAAGGATGTTGAAGCGGTTGAGCGCAGATCTCAATGAAAAAATCAGCTGTAGTTACAGTTAAATGTATCGGATAAGTATTGAGTTTGGGAATGTTAAATGAAAAAATGAAATTATTTTGAAAAAATAATGGTTTTTTTTTGCAGCGTAGCGTAATGCACAGGACTGTACCCTGAATCATGATGCAGAGAAGTCCTTCGAGGTGGCCGAGACACGGAAATGTACTACACGCAATAGGATTTCAGAACACGTGGAGAGATGGAGCACATCTATGATACAACCATCAAGTTACTAATGCTATGAAGGAAGTGGAAGAATAGAAGATCGAGATATAGATGTACAAAAAAAAATCATTTGCAAGAAACCACGACAGAGAAGTCAGAATCATGAAGTTTTATGACATAAAAAGTTAGACCATGCAAATTTTCCATGGTTTTTGTTAGGATTGAAGGATTAGACGTCGATGTATATACAATCGATATTGTTAACTGTAAATTGTTTGCTTTAAGTTGAAAAACCATAGAAAATCTGTATAACAGAATATAAGAGAGGCTTTTTTTTCACTGTTTTTCTTGGAGGAGGAAAGGGATTGTAGAATGCAATAGCAGTGACAGAGAGGGACAGCATGTACAAGTAGGGAGAATAGGTTGACAGTTGTTATTGAACCACCGCCGAAGACGGGCGAATAAATATTACTCCGAACGTAGAACTCTACATTATCTAGTATAGAAATATAATTGGTATCCAAAGATCATTCCTTACAAAGCGAACAATATCATTGGTGCTATGTGATATTTTATAATAACTTGGATCGATGGTATATTAGTTTTATACTACAACCGTAGCCGTTTACACTATTTATAATTCTCTTTTAGTAACAACAAAATATCAAAGGTCATCAATATCGATTTACGCAATCTCATAACAAACAAGAGTAAAAATTGGCAATACTTATTCGTTTTATTTTTATTTTCAGTCTGTAAAAATGACGGAAGACGCCACTCTTATTCATAGCTGAGGTCGAGCAATATTCTTCCATATGGAATGCAAAGTCGAAGTATTACAAAAATGAAGACATTCAGGATGATGCATGGCGCAAAATTTCGTCGTCATTTGACATTCCTGTTGATAAATTGAAATCGAAATGGATTTCTTTGAGAGGTTCATTTCGACATTACAACAGCTTAGTAACACAAAGCCGCATAACTGGATCGGGTGCTGCGGATGTGTTAGAGCCCACGTGGCCTTATTTTAATGCCATGAAATTCGTTCTGGGCACCGTAGATGGTGGTAGTCGTCTAACTTCTGTAAGTGTTTACCTATTTTTTACAATTTATTTATTTATTTATTTATATATCGACATACTAATTCATTCCACGACTTAACCTACAGTCGTATGCGAGTTAATCAGAATCGAAAGCGATTCCATGGGTTTAGCGAGTTTGGGTGGAATTATAGAGTAAGTGCTTGAAAACATTAGCGACTCCGACCCGTTGGTGCCGTAATTTCTGGTAGGGTGGCGCCAAGGTAGTTTCAGTCCAACCTCCGGTGCAGCAATTCCAATCTGGGTTTTGAAACTACCTTGGTCCGATCTGACCCGAACTCGCTGCACCAATGGATCGGATTCGTTTATGCTTTCAAGTACGTACTGAACCTGCTTGCACGTAACTGGTATATCCAAAGAACTCCAAATCATTTACCGATGGCTTCGACCCGGTAGGTGCAGGTCGACCCGTACATTGCTAGTTTAGCGTCTCATTTGTTGCACAAAATAATCTCTAAGTTGGTCTCTAACTGCTGTCATGCCTTCAGTTGTTTGTGGTGGAATTCTGTTTAGCGGTACTGTTGACCATTGGTCATTGTCTCCGGGTGTTTGTGACATATACGAAGTATGCGCTCTAGCTCTTAAAAAATTATGGAGGTATACCGTGGCCAACACAACTCTATTGGCAACTTCAGGTTGCAACAACATGCGTACTACTCTGAACCTTCCACTCGATATTCCAAACGTGGATTCCACTACTTGCCGATTTTGAGACAGTATTGTGTTGAACATTCGGTCAGCTGAACCATTGGGTGAATTGCGAGTGTTATAAGGCCTCATACAATAGGGTTTTAATGCAAACGCTTTATCTCCTAATAGCATGTACGGAGTTTTTATAGCATGATTGGGCGATAAGAAGCGCGGTTCGGGAATGTTCAGTTCATTTCTTTCTAATTTGTTGTATATTGACGATTGGCGAAGTACACCTCCGTCTGATATACGGCCTTTACAGCCGACGTCGACGAATAAAAAGTTATAGTTTGCATCAACTATAGCCAACATAACGATGCTGTGAAATTTCTTGTAATTAAAATAATCTGATTCGGAGTTCTTTGGAGCCTGGATGGCTATATGAGTCCCATCGATGGCACCAATCGCATTTACAAAGCCCCATTTTTCTTCAAACACTTTTGATATGTTGAGCCATTCTTCAGTTGTTGAGGGAAGCTGTAAGTATAAGAGAAAACTAATATGTATTTTAAATGTTCTTTTTAGCTTGTCGAGCCACGGGAAGAAGTGCCAACTATGAACGACGGTAGTAATTTTATACAATTAGATGAAAACGCTTGGGAGGTGGAATACTTGGAAGATTCTTTTATGTCTCCTCAAATTGAAATGTCACAATCGACACCAGTTACCAGCTCCACGAAACGCCAACGAACATCACGAAAGAGTAAGAACGTGGACGATATTTGTGACGAAACAATGAATAATTTTTTAAAGTCTGTAACCAAAATCAATGAAAGAGTTGCTGAGCTATCCCAATCTGAAGACAGTGTTTACGTGGCGGGATTCCACGATAAACTGAAACAATTATCTCCTAGCACGAAACAAAAACTAGAATTAGAATTTGATACTCGACTGCTAGAGGAATTAAAAAAAAATACAATAAAGATAATTCAGGCTGAAATTTTCAGTAATACAGGGGTTTCGTAGTTGTGGGACACTTTTTAATTTCATTCTTATTTGTAGTGTACTTTATATGACAAGAATTGGACTCTATGGCTGTCACGTGGCATAGATAAGACAGAGAGAACATGCAATGCGGTTATGTTGGCCCCCGCAAAAATGTATATGTAAAGAAAGAAATTAAAGAATTAAAGAAAATGAGGTACATGAATTAACTAAGCTTTAATGTATGGTAACTATTTTTATCATATTAGTATAAGTAGTTTAAAAGAATATTACTACTGTATCTCATCTTCATATTGCATCCAAAGTAAAATGGATCCAAAATGTATACCTACTAGTGGTGGGTCATACAATTCATTTCTCGACCCGACGAGGAGTCGGGTGCGAGCCAATCGGAATCGATCCTGACCCGTGGGTGCAGTGGGTGCGCTAGGTTGGAGTCGGAATCAAATACGACCCGCGGTTGCAACGACTCCGGTAGGTGCAAGAAAGCATAAGCGACTCCGACCCGTTGGTGCAACGAGTTCGGGTCGGGTCGCATCAAGGTATGTTCAATCCGACCCGACCCGACCCGAACTCGCTGCACCAACCGGTTGGAGTCGTTTTTGCTTTCTTGCACCTACCGGAGTCGTTGCACCTACCGGAGTCGTTGCACCTACTTGTACCTTTCGGGTCGACCCGAACGACTCCGGGTCGCTTACGGATGGCTCCGCCCCGATAGGTTCGGGTCAACCCTCCCATCATTAATACCTACTAATAAAATTTATTCTGATTTATAAAATGTTCCATCAACCAGAGAGAGCTCAAAGAGGGGTAAGGGTATCTGGGGCCCTAGGCGGAACGAATTGAGGCCTCCTGTATATGGTAAAATGGTAAATAGTAAAAGGAGAGCAAGGGGTAGGGTGGGTTACTGGCACTCAGCTTGGGAGATTTAACAGTCGACTTAAATAAAGAAAGGGGGGAGGAAGGGGGGGGAGCAGCGTTGGGGACCAATGTCCATCCTTCCGGGGCCCAATGTCCATACTTCCGTAGCCCTTGTCTCTAGTACGCTGGCCACTTTTATATAAACTGCACACTACATACTAGCGAACTACGGGGCCCCTAAATCGGCGGGGCACCAGGCGATCGCCTAATCCGCTTACCGTTAGATCCGCCGCTGACTGGTATCATAGTTTTTAGTGTTAGCGTATCAGTCTTAAATGGCCAAAGGTCCAAAGGCCAATATTCGTATTGAACAATCCAACAGCAATTTCTCAAAAATTAATTATAACCCAGGATGGACTTTTACTTTTTACTTTCTCCTCGATCATCTGAAAGTCTTTTAACGCTGTAATCACCAGAGGCGTTCGCGTTAATATCCGGGTGCAGCTTAACTAAGTTTCTCGATAGCATCCACCACCAGTTAACAATTCAGTTAAAAACAGCAACGTTATAATAACTTACTTTAACGTAATCACGAGGTGTCTTTACAATTTGATCACACACTTCAGGTACAATTCTCGAAATAGATGATACAGAAACCTTAAAAATAAAATTATTAGGTCGGTTATTTTTAAGAAGATTGTAATTGATGTAATTAATTACGAAGAATTGCAAGGTTATAAATATAATGAAATATACTTACTCTAAATACAAATTGCAGGTCGGAATAAGTGCAACCAGTTGCTAGAAAACGTAGCCCGATAGCCAATCTTTCTTTAGTACTTATAGCCAATCGCATTTGAGTATTCATACGGGATATTTCGGGGTGAATAGCCCTAAGAATAAAATCGAATAACGCCCTGGGCATTCTTATAAACGTTTTAATCGTAGTTTGCACTTTTTCTTCGGCTAGCAGCTCCAAGAGGTGGTTGCCATGCTCATTGCGATGAGCTAACATAGGTCGTTGCCATAAACGTTTTCTAGACGAATTTGTCCTAACAGCGTTGTACAGATCAATAATATTTTCAATGTCTTGATTCCACTGATTCAAATTTGCTAGAATTACATATTCCATTTTGAAACCAAATGATTGTTTACAAATCAAATCGAATTTGACAGACAGTTTCGAAAAGTCTCATCTCGGCGCCCATCGGAGCTTCTACACACACCGGCGTGAGAAACCGATTGTCAATTCTCTCACAGCCATCTCTCAGCTGCAGTCTCGGTGTATGTAGAAACGCTCCGAGAGAAACTCTTGTGTCTCGCTTTTCTGGGACTTAGTCAATATCGTTTGCAACATGAATCGTTCACGCTGCAAGCGCTCTCCGATTGATTTATGTTATCACACATACACATACATACACACACAGCCGTTGTGGGCAGCTTGAGTTTCAAAATTGTTACCGTGTTGATTTGATTCATTCTACGCTAAATCTTTCCATGGCTAGCATCCACCACAATTCTCGAGCGTGTTAGTTTTTGTTAGCAAAAGTCAGGAGTGAAAAGTGTCATTGTAAATCAACAGCAAAGAAGGTATAGTTTTTATATTACTATGCAGAATGCAGCGGCCAGGTAAACGCGTAAATATATAATCTTAGCAAAATGTTAAAACATTTTTAGTAATGTATTAATAAAAAAAGTGTTGGTGTTATACATTGTGCAGTGTTAACATTTAAAAGGTATGAATATATGTGAAAGAGCCCATAAAAAATATGTACGAGTTTGGACATATCTGTGAATAGAATAGGTGAATAGGTTTTGTGTGTGTGTGTGTGTGTGTGTGTGTGTGTGTGTGTGTGTGTGTGTGTGTGTGTGTGTGTGTGTGTGTGTGTGTGTGTGTGTGTGTGTGTGTGTGTGTGTGTGTGTTTTGCTACAGCGCTACAACAACACTATTACATAACATTTACACGTACAGTTTGTTCCCGAGTTACACGGTTTGTGCGTTCCCGTGCAATCTGTGTAACTCGAATATCAGCGAAAGTCGAATTTCGCAGTTTAGGCCAAAATAGAATCGATTATTCGGTATTTTTTATTAAATTTAGTAGTGTTACATACTTTATCATTTATTTGTTACGATTTGTGAAGAACATTTTTATATTTTTTTACTTTTGAGTGGATTAAATTTACTTCCGAAAATGCTATGTGTACTGCATTGGACAATACTTGAAGCAAATTGTATTGATTTGATATTTGATCTGTCCAATTTAGATACCCGCGTAAGTCGAACCCGCGTAACTCGGGAACAGACTGTGCAAGTGCGGGGTGTACCTGATCACCACTTTTATCCTTGCTGTATTTTTTTTGTGGAACAATTATGGTTTTGATTTGTTTTTTTTTTAAGATATAGTATCAGAGGTTGCGAGTACACCTGAACCAGTCAACGGGAGTATTTTGTTTCTTGATGTAGAAGATGAATCCTCCGAGAGCGTTAATTGTGTAGGAATCGATGATGATGGTGCCGATGTTTCGGCAGATCAAGGATTTAATCTACAAAATTGTCGTGATATCCGCAACTGTCTTCGCCAATTTCAACATTCGTTTTTTTCATTTTCCTTTTTTTATTATCTCTTTTTTTTACTGCTGTCTCGTGCTTCAGATGTTTAGAGGATGCTTGGTGTTTTATGACCCCCGCGGAAAAAAGTCGCTCACAATGAGTGCCTGCACTCAATTTCCATGCGTTTCATGTTCCTTCCACCCGTTGCTACACCCCGCTTGTCAATCGAAATGTTTCTTCACACAGCTTACTCACTCTTTCTAGTCTCACCACATAATTCAAAATCAAGAACGAGAGATTATTTTCAAGTTACGCACAATTTGTAAGTCATCTTTTCCTCTTTTAACCTTCATTTCTATAACCACCTATTCCGGATAGGTAATATATACAATAAGAGATTTGGGTTTAAATCAACTCGTTATTTTTGTAATGATATGTATAGCAATGGATAAACTTATATTTATAGAGCCTATTCCAAAAGGTGTCTAACTCCAATTATTTTTTTCTAAATTCATATAAATTGAATTTTTTGCCCCGACAACTGGAACAACATGGTGGTCTATTGGTGGAAGTTGAACTATTTACTGCGCATTCAATTTACGTAACTAAAAGTCAAACATCATTAATTTATAACATAAAAAGAAGTATCGTTATTATAAATAATGTATAATAATGTTAAATTATGTATTTTTTCACCAATAAAAATACGAATTCCTTTACAAAATGTATAATCTACTCGCGTAGGTGGTCATAAAGATAAGGGTGCATTTTTGGTCATAGAAACGAAGGTAATGATAATGTTTCTTGAAAAGGCGATTGAGGCCAATTGGCTCAAAGTCTCTATAAAAATAAAGAAAATAAAAATAACGTTTCTTTTGATTCATCGCTGTCATTTTTTTTTTTTGCTCGGTATTTTGCTGTCAAGTTTTGAATCGCGTTTATAATACTTGTTTACATTTGACCGGTATGTTGGTGAATGGGAAAGATCTGCACATTGCTACATTATTTTCGTGAAAAACTAGTAGAAATTAAACCTACGTTCGACAATGCAGCGATATGATGGGAATTATTATCGCGAGCGAAAGCGGGAGCTAGAAGAATTGGACCGAATATGCAATGAGCAACTTGCTAATGTTGATCTTGCCTCATCGAACATTCCATGGCCGGATCTCTTAGTAGGTGAGTGTGTGCCTTTTGTTTTGTAAATTGTATTATATATTTAATCGTCGTTTTCTTTTTAGAAAATCATCCAGTAGAAGTTCCAGAACTGTTGGCAGATTACACTTCTTTTGCATTCTCTTCTAGTGGTGAAGGTGTATACGACAGTTTCATCGACTATGTAGACGAGAATGAAGTGGAAAAGGACGATGATTTAAGTTTTGTTCATAAGCTTTCTTTAAATGATGCCCTCAGACATCTAGCTATTATAAGTCGTCTGTCCCGTTTCACTATTAGAGCTATCCTTGCTATAATACGAAAACACTTTCAAGCTCCTGTTCCAAAATCATCACAAACATTGATGAAAACACCAATTCAAGTTGGCAAGCAAATTTTCCCAATAAGCGGTGGGCAAATGTGGTACCGCGGAATACAATCAGTGCTACAAAACTATTTTGAGTAAGTATGCTTACATCCCTTGAGTGTATGTTTAATGTAATATTGATTATAAAATTCTCGCTTGCTTGTAGGTATATTTGTCCAGATGTAGAACAAATCACAATCGATGTGTCCATTGATGGACTGCCACTATTTAGGAAAAGTCGGAAAAATTTAATTCCGATTCAAATAAGAGTGGTAGAATTGTCCAGCATCCCGGTATTTGTGGTCGGTGTTTTTGGTGGATTGTCAAAGCCGGGTTGTTTGGAAGAATTCCTGAATCCATTAGTGAAGGACATTAACAACCTCATAGACAATGGAATTAACATTGGCGATAAAATGTTTCCATTTTTCATGAGGGTTTTTGTTGCTGATGCACCAATGCGAGCATTTCTTAAAGGTTTGTAAGAATATGATGCCCAATTGTAAAAATTTGAATAATCTATCATAATAACTCTTCATTTCCTTCATATCACCACAGCTACCATTAATTTTAATGGTAAACATGGATGCTTGTATTGCACAGCAGTCGGTATATCAGTACCTTCCAAAAGAGGTAAAGTTATGACTTTTAATACTGTCAATGCCACGCCGCGTACTAACGAGAGTTTTAGAGGTAGGGATTGTGTTGAACATCACACAGGAACGTCACCTTTGGAAAAAATTTATCGTTTTAATATGGTCAAAGGCGTCCCTCCCAGTGACCGTCTTCATTTAATTGATGAAGGTGTTAGTAAAAAAATCGACGAGGGCATAATACATAATAAGTTTGGTGACATTCATTTTGTAGTTTGGACACCCCGACACAGGGAAGTCGTTTCTGCTTTTATTATGAAGACACGACTTCCTTCTGAAGTGCCCCGTAGAATGCGGCACTTAAAAGAACTTGCTTTGTAGAAGGCCACAGAATTTAGGATTTTTCTACATTATATAAGTATTGTAGTGTTCAAAGATTTTATGCGAAGTGAGGCATATAATCATTATCTTTTATATTTTTGTAGCATAACTATACTTAGTACTGTAGAATACAAACAACTTTGGCCTGTGGCGAAAAGAATGCTTGAAAAGTTTGTCAGACAGTTTAGTCACTTTTATGGTGCATCCAATGTTACAAGCAACGTCCATAACCTCCAACATGTTGCCGATGATGTTGAGGATTTAGGGCCGTTGGATTATTTTTCTGCATATGATTTTGAGAACAATATGCGATTTGTAAAACCATGCGTCAAATCGGGAACTAAAATTGTGGAACAGGTGGCTTCTAGATTAACAGAACAAAGTATTGTTCAAAAAGCCAGTCATCGTACGGAAACGAATTATCCACATTTAAAGAAAAAAGGACGTTTACAAGTAAGAGCCGATTATCAATTAGGACCCGAATTCAAAGATAGCTGGTTTCTTACACAAAACAAAAAAATTGTAAGATTTATAAAAGCTACCAAATCAACTACAAGCGATGCATTTAATATTTTAGGTGTAGAAGTTAGTTCTTGGGAGCAATATTTTGACATTTCATCAACAAATGCGGGGGTATTGGATTTCGATGTATCATCAATCAATTTAAATATCTTTAAAATTCATACAAATGTTCATACCACCCGTGTAGAGGTTTCTTCAAGTAATATTAAATGTAAATTAGTACCTATTTTTCTTCCTAGTCGTCCTCTTTCCCAGCTTCCTGTTGAACGCTCCCCACAACCCGATTCAATGGTACTGTTCCCTCTCCTACACACTTACTAATTAGTAATGCATTAGTTACCTAGAAGTATTTAATTTTAGGAGAACTTTAAAGCTAGAAGAGTATTGTAGGTTACTAAGTACTTTTATAAGTAAATATAAAATGAAAAATATGGTTATGAAATTTGTTTGTGATAAAAAAGTGTATAATAAAGAGACACTTACGTACTTCCAAAATTTTGCTAGTTTAATATTGAATCGAGATTTTTTAAGGGACGCATCCTCAGGACCATCTTCTTATTGGTTTAAATACCTACGCCTTCATGCCGGCATCCTACGACTTTCCAGACATTTTCAGTATCACGCAGCCGGATAATCTGTCCTTGCTACGATGGAACTGTACCACTGCGCATTCCCAATTTTCGAGCATGGAGTGTGAAAGTGAAAGATGAACCACTAGCTTAATGAGTTGTACAACAAACTGTAGTTTCTGATACTGGCGCTGGTACGCAAGACGTAATGGCCGGGATATGTTATGAGAATACCTGACACATTCCCCACTGTGCGCAGGAGAGCACAATTATTTCGATGGCAAGATAAGGTGTAGCAGAACCTGTTGGTGATCAGATCTTTTTTCATGCCAATCTCCTAGAAGCTAAAAATAATACTTTTGTTTATTACATTAAAGTAATACATGTTTTACAAATTCATATTGTTTTATTCAAATTCAGACGTTCTTCGAACCTCAATAATTCACTAATTCTTCACCGCACTGATAACATGAAAATCTCATACTATTTTGTAGAACTATTAATCACTGCCTTTCTTTTATGTTCGGCATGAACTACACTTTTTCTTATCCCTTTAATATTACATGCACTTTTCCCATTGTAAAGCTTATCTTTCAAATGTTTTTCAAAAGTTGCCTGGTCAATATTTCCACCAACAACCTTCAGTATTTTTACAACGTTTGGATATTTTTTCAAACCCAACTTAGGTCTATATCCTTTTTTAACAGCCCCAGCCCAGCTACAACTCGCAAAAAAAGGTCTTGAAAACATTTTTCCCAAAGCGTCATGAATTCGTTGCTTTTCTTTGGTAGCAGTAATCTCGCCGGTAATCCAACGTACCATTGTTTGGAAGTTTTCCGAGAGAGAGAGATTATTTTCCAACGCATCCAGCTCTTCCTTGCACACCAATTCTGATGCGAGGAAAACTGGTCGCTGCATTGCTGGAGGCTGGTGTGCAATGGATGCAGTGACGACAGGCTGTTCCAGCTCTGTCCGGCACATTTTCTTAAGTTGCAGTTTTACATCTACTACTGCAGTGGTAAGTTTATGCGTTTGACGAAGATTCTGCTCGATTCGCTGATCACATATCCCGATTGCATCAAGAATTGATTGTGTTTCCATGATTTGATATCTAAAACAAATGCATTAAAATTGCAAACATATGCGTTATATACATTGAAGACAATAATTCTTTTTCGATTTACTCACAGTTAGATGCAATAATTTTGCAAATACAAATCCGCTAGCACTAGATTCTGAGCCAGCAAAAATATACACCTCTCTTCTTTGAATTTCAATGTTGTCATTTATTGTCAAATCAATTTGACATATCGATATGAACAACTTTTGACAGCGCTGTCACGCGACCACATTGTTTACACACCGGCAGATGAGCAAACAGCAAGCAACACACTCTTATGATTAATTTGTTTTTTCAGTGCGAGTCGATTAAAACAATGCTGCTAATAGCTGAGGTAAGTCGAACTAGTACTGTGGCAACCTTATACATCACCATCATCAATCAAAACTGATTGTAATACAAGCAATACTGCGGCATTCTGTGTACGGCATCATTGTATTGAAATGGTGTTCGTTCTACAATAATTTCCATTTTCTGTTTTGTTTTCGTTTCAGGAGGTGTATCACAACAACAAAAACAAAGCATGATAGAACAATAAAAGGACTGCGGATAGAATTGTACATCGAAGTGTATATTTATTCATTATATGATGACATTGTCGGGCGAGAAGAAAGGGAAGCGAAAATGAATGGTGGGAGGGGAAGCCAGGTAGGTGCGGTGAGGAGAAACGAGTGAGGGGGCACTCAAAAAGCACTCAAAATCACTCACGAGAGATTTCATTTCCCTTAACAAGTATAGTGTTGTTAAGGGACTTCTTAAGGGACTTGTTAAGGGAGTTCTTTGCAGCGGGGACCGCTCTCGTCAACATTCGTCCAAAAACTGATCGCTGTGTCGTTCTCTCTCTCCGATTTTCGTTCGTCTCTCGTGGTCATCGCTCCAATTCGTTTCTCTCCCGCTCTCGTTTCTCTGCCGCTCTCGTTTCTCTGCACTTTGTGCTTCCTTTCTCTGGCTCCGTCTCTCGTCCTAGGTTGCTTATCATTTTGACACTTGCCTATACATCGATCTTCTATATTTTTATTATTTCTTATTCTATTCTCTACATTCGCCTCTACTCCTACTCTATTGATCAATTTGATACAAAACCATATCCCTCAGCTTATTCGGCATCTTAATATCCCTTCTTGGTCTTTTTGTGAAGCAAATTCTGGACTATCATCCGATATCTGTACTTGCCCTTCTCCGGAGTTATTTCTTTTCGAGAGTATGACCGTTGGATTTGTCTTAGGTAATGGTTGTCTTATTGCCTTCTTACAATCTGCCACGTTCCTGGTGTATTGTACGCCTCGATCGTTCTGTAGCACCACCTTCGCACCCTGTCTAGCCAAAACTGTAAATTCTTCTAAGGAAAATGTAGCATCCGTCTTATTTTTCTTGGAAATTGAAATAAAAACCGTATCCCCCACGGAAATGTCAGAATCTTTTGCCCCTCGATGAGAGTCTGCATATTTTTTGCTAATCATTTTAGAGAATTTATCCTGCTCACGTACGTTACATCTATCCACGTGGTTATCTAATTTGGATTCCCAAAGGCTCGGGAAGAATCCCCGATATCGCCATCCTACTAATAACTCGAAAGGTGTTATACCTAGACGGGCGTGTACATGTACGTAAGAGTTTAGGGCTTCCTTCCAACTGCCTCCTTCATGTTTGGCTGCTGCAAGCGCTTTGATGATTCCCTGATTTTGTCTTTCGACGGCTCCGTTAGATTGTGGATTAAGGGGTATAGATTTGTAAACTTTTACGCCTTTCTCTTCCCAGTAAAGAGTAAATTCACTACTTTAAAACGGTGGTCCATTATCGCTCTGAATAGTTAGAGGTAAACCCCAGATAGTAAATATTCTGTTTAAGGCCATAATGGTACTCTTAGCGTCTATGTTATTCATCTCATTTACGGCTATATATCTTGAGTATGTATCGACAACTACTAAAAACTCGCCTGTTCCACAACAAGGATTTGGTAAAAAATTGATTTGGAGGACTTGCCAAGGGCCGTCAGGCAACGTACGATTCGTAAGAGGTACCGGTGGGTTTTTTCTTGATATTGCTAAACATGTGGTACATTTCTTCACAAAGTTTTCAACGTCCATACTCATGTTAGGCCACCAAAAATATTCTCTCAAAATGCGTTTCATAGCCGAGATACCTATATGACCTTTATGAGCAATTTGCATTATTTCTGATCTTAATTCAGTTGGTGGTATTACCTTATCGTCCTTGAAGATCAGTGATCCCAGAGAACGAATGGATTTCCTTTCTGCTTCGTACCTTCGAATATTGTCACGCCAACTTCCAGATCTAATAGCTATTCTTACTGCGTCAAGTTCCATGTCCCTTTCTGACGCCTCCTCGATGTCCCTCCAAGAAACGCTAATAAGACCTCCCCCTAAAGTATACAGAACATGTTTTTCGTCATCTTCGTCGAATGGTTCATCTTCCTCTGTTTTAGCTAACAAACGCGATAAAGCATCTGCCATATTTAAGTGTCCTGGAATACGCTTCACCGTAAAGTCGTAAGCTTGCAGTCTCAACGCCCAAGCTTCTACCCTCGTAACCGCTCGCTTACTTTGCCTGCAACTTTCGCCAAAGATAAATTCATTTGCCTCGGAGTCCGTCCGAATGGTAAACGTTTTGCTTGTTAAATAGAATGAGAATCGCTCTACTCCCCAAACTATCGCCAATGCCTCTCTCTGTGTCTGAGGATACTTTTGTTCGGTTCTAGTTAAAGCTTTTGATGCGCATGCAATTATTCGTGGCTTACTATCAGTATCGAATTGCACCAGGGCCGCTCCTAAACCCACAGGAGAAGCGTCTACGTAGAGCTCAGTCTCATCTTTGTAGCTAAAGTATCCTAATCTAG
The DNA here is from genome assembly GCF_016920715.1 of Anopheles arabiensis. Taxonomy (NCBI): domain Eukaryota; kingdom Metazoa; phylum Arthropoda; class Insecta; order Diptera; family Culicidae; genus Anopheles; species Anopheles arabiensis. The sequence continues at coordinate 68,563,435 of NC_053517.1, read as the reverse complement.
AAATTGACTTCAACGCTTCGTGCTTGAGGTAAACAAATTCATCCTCCTCTGATTCTGTCCAGTAAAATGATTCCGACTTTGCTAGCTCGCGTAAATGTTTTGTCTTGTCTGCTCGCATGTAAATGAAACGCTATGAAAAATTCATAAATCCTAAGAAACTTTTCACTTCGAGCACAGTCTCCGGTCGACGGAAGTTCCTAACTGCTTTTAGTTTTTCGTCTTCGACACGCATTCCCTTGTCTGACATAAAAAATCCTACAAACTTAACTTGGTTTTTTCGAAGACGCATTTGTCGTCGTTAATACGTACATTATGATTTTGTAGTCGATCCAAAACTGCTTTCATGTTTTTATCATGTTCTTCTTTCGTTTTACCGTGTATCAAAATATCATCCAAGTAACATTTTTGTCCACTACAGCCCAACAATATTTTTGTTTGTAATATTTCCTGAAAGATGTCAGGGGCGTTGAACAAACCAAATGGTAGACGTTTGAACCGGTAAGTAGCATTTCCGGCAAAAAAATTTGTTAGATGCCGCGATTGTTTTGCGATTTCTACATGGAAGAACGCACTTGTGAGGTCGATAGTAGAAAAATATTTGGCACCATGAAGGTCGGCCAGAATTTCCTCCAAATTTGGCATTCTAAAAGGCGTGCTTATAATACATTTATTAGGGCCCCTTAGATCCACTACTAGCCGTATATCGTCTTTACCTTTTGGGACGACTAGTAAAGAAGAGAAGAATGACCTATCCGTTGAATCTGTAACGTGCTCCATAATCCCTGTATCTAAAAGATCCTGTAGCCTACGTTCGGTCTCCTCTCGAAATGGCAATGGAATGTTCGTAAATATTTTGCGAGATGGTGGCTTGGTAATGTCATACGACAAAATTACCGGGGGAACATTGAATTTTGGGAATTCTTTCTTTGTCGCTACTGCTAAAATTTCACCTGGAAATCTAACAACACTACCTTGGTAATCGTCCCCACGATCGACTACGACGTTGGGTCCTAACTGCAACACACTGTACCGAAGGCTGTATCTAGTGATGGGTCAAGTAGCACTTTTTACTGTGTGGTGCGGTGCTACCACACACAATTAAGTGTGCGGTGTTTTCGTGGTACAACTTTTGTGCAACCGCACAATTTTGTGCAACTGCACGATTTTGTGCAACCGCACAATTTTGTGCAACCGCACAATTTTGTGGCACCGCACAATTTTGTGCTATAGCACAATTTTGTGGTACCGCACAATTTTGTGGTACCGCACAATTTTGTGCCATAGCACAATTTTGTGCTATAGCACATTTTTGTGCGCGAACTATTTTGTGCTATGACGCAATTTTGTGCGCAAGCAATTTTGCGGTAGAGCACAATTTTGTGATAGAGCACAATTTTGTGATAGAGCACAATTTTGTGGTAGAGGACAATGTTGTGGTAGAGCACAGTTTTGAGCTATAGCACAATTTTTGTGTGCACAGTTTTGCGCAACTGTAGTAAATGTGTTACCACATTGAATGTGCGGTTCTACATTCTCGTGCTACGTCGGTTTGGTTCTGCGGACAGTTTTTGTGATGCCCTTTTTTCAATTGAGCCCAATTGTTGGGCTAGGCACGAAAAATGTGCTGCACATAAACAGTATACTACGCACAGTTTTGGTTTCTTCTGTTGTTTCTTCTGCTGTTCACAGAATTGTTAAAATATTAAGAATTTGAATATAAAATACAACATTTTATTTACTTTGGCTAAATGAAATCACCTCCATCAAATCGATGACATTAAAGATCATGTTACTGCTGTTGTTGTATGTTTTATTCTTCTTCTTCTTCTATTTGGCGTAGCGTCCTACGCGGACTTTCCGGCTCATACAGGCTTTCGAGACTTTATTCATTATCACGCAGCCGGATAGTCAGTCCTTGCTACGGGGAGACGGTTGTAGGCTTGAACCCATGACGGGCATGTTATTGAGTCGTTCGAGTTGACGACTGTACCACGGGAACCCCTCTTATAAGTTTTATTCTTATATAATATCATTACATATTAAGTCCATGATACTTGAAATGATTATCACTTAGGGGCGCTCCCGTAGTTCACTCGAACGACTTAATAAAATGCCTGTCATGGGTTCAAGCTTCAAATGAACCGTTACCCCGTAGCAAGGACTGAATCTCCAGCTGCATGGTACTGTATGCGAGCATCCAAACGTGAGGTCCAAAACAGCCGAAGTCATACAAAATCACGAAAAAGTTTGCGCCCTTGCGTTCCGGCATCCACTCGACGTTTACCGAGCCGATCCGAATAAACATATATGCGTATCAGGTAGCTGAAGTTGTACTGCTCACCTGCCGTAAGCCGCTGTAATACCGAGCGAGACGCATAGACAACGCGTCTAGAGAACATGTTTAGCCGTAAGGAAACTTTTCTACATCTCTTTTGGCTTGTCCTTGCATTTAGATCCTCGATAAGTCTAGATAAGTCTCAAAACCCTGAATAGGCCGAAATTTCCGCATAGGCGTTACGCCAAGTACCAGAAAAAGGAGATCATTTAAAACAAGATGAAACAGATGTTCAAACATTTTTCAGTGCATTTCGTTTTATTAGATTTTCAACAATTCAATATTTAACAAGTTTTTATTTCAAATTATAAAATTAATTAGTAGAATAGTGCAACAAATTCGTTACCTAACCCTAAAAAAATCATGTTTTTATTGTAATTAAGTTTATATTAAATTTTTAATAGTTCATGGCATGTATTTCACTCCTGCTTATGTTTTATAAACAAAATTTTTCCTAATTTGCTGGATGTTAATCGGTTTATTTTACTTGTTTCGACATCTCCAGCTTTTGAAAATACCCTCTCACAAGGCACTGAAGATGCAGGAATGCAAAGAGTGCGTAGCATTATTTTATAAAGTGTTGGGTATTTGTATTTTTCTAGTTTCCACCATTCAAGAGGATCATCTTTTCGATGTATATTAGGTTCTGCTATATTTGTTATTTGTTATTTATTAATTAAAATTCAACGGACCGCAAGTGGCCCACTTGAAGCAAATTCATTTACATTAGCATATAATTATCTAGCTCTATCTTGCTGGAAGAACGAGCATGAAGCACTACTTGATCGTTTGTGTCCTTGTCAAATTCATTCCAAATGCTTTCAGACTCTATCGTTTCAGTCACATCCATAGTATTTTCAGTTATTTCCAAATCGTCGTGATTATTTAAAACTTCGAAGTTTTCCATTAGTACAGTAAGACTTGCACATTTATCATAAAATATAGATTCACTTTCAAATCCTTTTTTTTTAACCTCGGATCTAATATAGCTGCATGAGCTATAACATCTTTGCTTAAATATCGATATCGATCACATAAGTTATTTAGTAAATTTCCTGACAGTTTTTTCACTTCTTCACACATATTAACCAACTCATAACTTTTCAGCTTACTGGTTAATAACCGCACAAGTACAATCATCTTAGAGAGTGTAATATTTTTCTCTGCAGAAATTTCTTGCGTAACTGAATCAAACACCCGCAATACATTTATAGCATCCTGCATTATCGTCCAATCACTTTCTTCTATTTTACAAGAAGCTCTCAATAGCGCAAGGGACGAAATAATGGGTTCCTTATTGTCATGAAACCTTTCCAACATATGAAAAGATGAGTTCCATCTGGTGGCAACGTTCAAAATAAGTGTTATGTATGGTCCAACCTGCTGTTGGGAATTATTGCGCTACCTGGCCAACCGCCTTTTGACGTCTGTCAATTTCGGGCGCGCCTTCGGGTTAAGCTTCGCTTTTTACGCACTCCCACTCTATCTTGAAAACAAACTTAACGTGAATAAAACTTGAACCGAATTATTAAACACAAAATACAACACTACTTATCATACGAAGTGTCAGTTGTTAGGGCTTGAAACTTTGGAAAAGAGAAGAATGGTTGCCCAAGGAATTTTTATGTTCAAACTATTAACTGGAAGAATCGATGCACCTCTATTGCTAAGTCATGTAAATTTGTATGTCCCTACTAGACCTTTAAGAACTCGACAATTTTTAATAACTGACTTTCGTTATCGTCTTTTTCTGTGCTAGGGATCCGTTGTTATTAATGTCCAAGAATTTTAATTTATTTTCAAATTTTGTAGACCTGTCCTTTAGTGTACCGAAATGTACTAGCGTCATTCGAGATTGCATTACGTCTAATTTTAGGAACACATAGTTTATAAGACATTAGTTTTAATTGTGTATGTAGGCCATGGAGGCTCGATACTCTATAATAAATAAATAAATAAACATTTTGGTGTCAGAAGTGGGATTCCTCGCGAAGTGAAACGGATTGAAAACACAATGGCTCAGCTTGATCACGAATCTATGACACAGCTTTCGACAATGATCGCCCAAGCGATAAAATCGGCAATAGGTACACCCAACGCGCAGGTGAATAGAGACGACGCTGCTCCCTAACCAAAGTGCCAACATTCTCGCACCCGGCTTTTCATGCGTCGGATGAATCAACAGTCGAAGACTATTTTAACAGACTGGAGTGGGCGCTAAAACTGAGCAATATCCCCACCGATAAATACGCGGACTATGCGCGCGTGCACATGGGAACAGAATTAAACAATGCTCTTAAATTTCTCGTCACCCCAAAGCGGCCAGAGGAAATTACCTACGAAGAGCTTCGAAAAACACTCGAGAACCACTTCGACCAGAAGAAGAACAAGTTTGTTGAGAGTGTCAAATTCCGTAACATTTTGCAACAAAGGGGCGAAATGATTTCACAATTTGTTGATCGATATAATGATAATGATCGATATAAAAATTGATGGAAAACGCACCAGCATGGAACTCGACACGGGAGCACCGTGTGGGATTATGAGGGAGACCACGTTACGGTCACTAAAAACAAACTATTCTTTTCTTCCTACAGATAGGCAGTTTACCAGCTACACCGGTCACCGCATCCATTGTCTGGGCCGATTGCCCGTAAACGTGTCTGTTGGCACGGTAACCCGTCGGTTAAACCTGTACATAGTAGCGGGACAAACAGACGCGCTCTTCGGTCGTGAGTGGATCGCCCAATTCGTTGATCAGATAGACCTTGGCAAAATGATAGCTCCAAACACACATGTCAACGCTGTTACTAGCTCGAAGCTCACGATAGAACACGAAACCCAGTTGAATTCGTTGCTCGACAGTTTCCGTTCCGTGTTTAACGACGTTCCAGGTAAATTGACCGGACCACCAGCATCAGTGCATCTCAAACCTGATGCAACGCCAATTTTGAGATGTGCCATTGGCGTTACGCGATAAGTACGCAGCAGAAATCGAAAAAAAACTCAAATCAGGGTTTTACGAAAGGTGGAATTTTCCGAGTGGGCTTCGCCGACCCACGTTGTGGCTAAGAAAAATGGTAATATCCGAATTACTGGCAACTATAAGCCCACAGTAAACCCAAGAATGATTATTGACGAACATCCTATACCCAGAGTGGAAACCATTTTCAACCGTATGAAGGGAGCCGCACTTTTCTGCCACTTAGACATAACCGATGCGTACACGCACTTGACAATCGATGAAGAGTTTCGTAAAATCCTCACCCTGAATACCACCACGCATGGACTTAGACGTCCGACACGAGCTGTGTATGGCGCGGCAAATATCCCTGCTATTTGGCAGCGCCGAATGGAAACAGTACTACACGGCTTAACCAACGTAGTGAGTTTCTATGATGACATTATTGTTTTCGCTGCCGATTTCGAAGCACTGCTAGTAGCCCTCGATTCCACATTAAGTCGATTGGAACAGAGTGGTCTAAAACTAAATCGATCAAAATGCGTGTTTGCGGTACGATCCCTTGAGTGTTTGGGACACTGCATCGACCAAGAAGGTTTGCACAAGTCCTCAAAACATGTTGAAGCCATATGAGATGCACCAAGACCATCAACCCCAGAAGAGTTGCAACTTTTTTTAGGCAAAGCAATCTATTATTCGGCATTCATTCCGAATCTCTCTGCGAGAACGAAAGTGCTGCGTGACATGTTACAAACAAGCAATTTTGAATGGTCACCAGAAGCAGACGAATCATACCAAGACGTGAAAGAAACATTAATATCACCACAGGTCCTCATGCAATACGACCCAACCTTACCGCTAATTCTAGCTACAGATGCGAGCAAAACCGGCTTAGGTGCAGTTCTTTCTCACCGTCTGAGTAACGGAACAGAACGTCCAATCACCTACGCTAGCTGCAGTTTGTCATCAACCGAGCAACGCTATCCGGTCATTGATAAAGAAGCTTTGGCAATCGTGTGGGCCATTAAGAAATTCTTTCACTACTTGTACGCACGCAAGTTCATACTGATCACAGACCACAAACCGCTGACTCAAATTTTTCATCCGGAAAAATCATTACCAACCCTATGCATCAGTCTGATGGCGAATTATGCCGACTATTTGTCACACTTCAATTTTACAATTGAATACAGACCAACAAACCAAAATACCAATGCCGACTATTGTTCCCGTATCCCAAGTACATTGTGATGTGAATTGCCTTTCTCTTCATGAGGGAGGAAATGCCCAAGACGAGTTTGAGAGCTTTGTCTTGCACCAGATCCAACAGCTACCAGTACGAGCAGAACACATCGCGCACGAGACACGCAAAGATCCTAACCTCGGGAAAATCTTACAGGAGCTCGAAATGGGCCGAAGTCTTGCACACGCTGGATACAAAGCACCAGAAGCAAAGTATACATTGGTAGCTGGCTGCCTACTATTTGAACACCGGGTGGTTATCCCAACAATCCTCCGCCCAGCGATCCTGAACGACCTACATACTGGGCACATTGGTATCGTAAAAATGAAATCGATGGCACGTTCCTATGTCTACTGGCCAGAGATAGATATGGAAATCGAGCGAACCGCCAAATCGTGTGTACAATGCGCACAACAAGCGACAGCACCACCGAAGTTCAGTAGTCACCATTGGGAGTACCCATCCAACCCGTGGGAGAGAATACACATCGACTACGCTGGACCCGTATCAGGAGCGATGTTATTGCAGGTGGTTAACGCGTACAGCAAGTGGGTCGAAGTAAAAATAACGCACTCCACAACATCTGCCGCCACCATTGATCTGCTAGATGGACTGTTTGCCAGTAACAGTAGTGTCGGATAATGGAACCCAATTTACATCCGCCGAGTTTAAATCGTTCCTTCAAAGAAGTGGTGTAAAATTCCATAAACTATCCGCACCGTACCACCCGGCGACGAATGGACAAGCTGAACGCTACGTCCAGACAGTGAAGCGTGCATTGAAAGCGATGGGAACATCAAGCCATAACCTACAGGCAAACCTCAATCTCTTCTTACAACAATATCGCAAAGCACCTCATAACGAAACAGGAGAATCACCAGCGAATCTGTTCCTGGGTCGAAACATCAGAACACGCTTAGATCTAGTTCGACCGCAAAACACACACGCTAGACTCACTGAAAAGCAACATATGGAATTCAAAGCAAATTATCGCTCTTTCTTGCCGGGACAACAAATCTATTGCTTATCTGGTAACTCGCAAATGGATAAGTGGATACCAGCAACGGTGCATGCTCGCTTAGGAGACCTACATTACGATGTTTTATATCAAGGAAAACATCTGAAGCGACATGTAGACCAGATCAGATCTTTCCTGAGCAACAATCAGTCCACCAAAGTAACGAACGAACCGGAGACAACCCGAGCAGGTAGAGAAAATCAACACAGGCACTACTACGGCAACACCCAACCGACACAACTACGATCTAGCGGAGAAGATTCCCCAGACAGGGCACGCCGCCCACCTCTGAGGTACTCGCCGTAGTTCCTCTTTAAGAAGGAAGGAAATGTTATGTATGGTCCAACCTGCTGTTGGGAATTATTGCGCTACCTGGCCAACCGCCTTTTGACGTCTGTCAATTTCGGGCGCGCCTTCGGGTTAAGCTTCGCTTTTTACGCACTCCCGCTCTATCTTGAAAAACAAACTTAACATGAATAAACTTGAACCGAATTATGAAACACAAAATACAACAATAAGTTTATGTTCTGAGTGTTTCATTAGCCGTTGTTGTTCGCATAATTTTGAAGTAGCAATCGAACTCCTTTTGTAAAACAATACTACTTGTTTCACTCGTTCCACTGTGTCATCTATAGAATCTTCTATAGCGTCTTTTACCGCTAAAAAAAATAATAATTTAAAACATCTGCAAACATGATGGTTTGCAATGCTGTTGAATATAACTAATGAACATTCAGCACGCTAATTATGCTTATTTTTTCGTAGATCTAGATCAATCAAATTAATTTTGTTAAATGAAAACTCATGAAAAAAGTTTGATTTCCGGTAATATACATCAGTGCTCTTTTAAGCCAACCTTTTAAGGATCGCGGACCACTTGCCTTTGAAAATAAATTTGTCGCAGCTCACATCCATTGAGGGCATACGTTTTTTTCACTTAGTTCAAAGTTTTTAATCAAAATTATGTTAAAAACTTATTATAGGCATGCCTGTTTAAAACGTATTCTTGATGGCAGGGAAAAAATGCACGATATGTATAGTAATAAGCTTTTCTTTTTCAAAACTAAATTCTTTCGCCGAGCATGTCTGTTAACGCTACGGACCAAAAGTGGTCCGCGGACCATAGGTTGGAGATCACTGGTATACATCAATATCAGGAAAAATATCTGTCGGCAAGCTGATCGAAAATAAATTAAGAATTCTGGTCACTCTGCTTCCGATTTCTCTGGAGTTATCGTTTTCTGGTCACCTTGCTGTCAAAGCTTCCCACAATATTAGCGCGCGTGTTTGTTTCCCGTATGTACTCAACCGAAAGTTTGCTGCCGCAACATTTCATCAATCTTTACCAATATAAGTTAATAACCATTCGTGTTTATTATCACTGGATAAAGACCATCGTAAGTATATAAATCTTAGACAATTATCTACTTGCTCATTATTGTCTGAGTTATTTGTTAACAACACATAATTACCTATTTATAACTTGTTTATTGTTTTAGAAATATGTCTGCAAATCGTAAAAGTAGTGACGTTTGGGGCTATTTCGTGCAACAAAGCAAGGAAACATCTTACAAATGCCGAATATGCCAAAAATATTGTCAGTAAAACAAAAATCAAATTATAGCTTGAAGCGTCATCTCGAAACCCAACATCCGACATGGACATCTTCTTCATCAGCTGAGTCATCTGATAATTCTTCGGCTAAGCAAAACGATAGCTCAGTAAGTGGAGATAACCCAGAGCAAAGTGGAAGTACTGTGCCACGGAAAATTGTACAAGGAACGCTAGGAGGCTTTGTTAGTATCCACAAACCATTGAAATCTACTGCGAAAGCAAACATAGATGAAACACTACTAAAAGTTTTTTGTAATCATTCACTACCATTTCAATTGATAGAGGCTCGTGACTTTCAAAACTTGATAAAAACATTATGTCCTAGCTATAACCATCCTGATCGGAAAACGCTAAGCGTTGCAATTCTAGATGCATGTTTTCAGGATATGTTGGAAAAAGTTAAGACAAACCTTAAAAACGCTAAAGCCGTAGCCATGACTACAGACGCATGGACAGATATAAATAACGTAAGCTTCATGGCCACTACTGCTCATTACGTTGATGAAGAAAGCGGACAGTTAAAGTCACATCTATTGCAGTGCGAGAAGTTTGAAGAACGACACATAGCTCGCAATATTGCAAACTGGCTATGTACCGTTCAGGAAACATACGATATGAAAAGCAAAGTAGTGAGCATTGTTACAGATAATGCTAAAAATAGGACTAATGCAGTGACATTGTTAGGCATCGAGCACATACCATTTTCTATGTCACTGCATTAGTCATATTTTTAGCATTATCTGTAACAATGCTCACTACTTTGCTTTTATATCGTATGTTTCCTGAACGGTACATAGCCAGTTTGCAATATTGTGTGACTTTAACTGTCCGCTTTCATCAACGTAATGAGCTATGAAGCTTACGTTATTTATATCTGTCCATGCGTCTGTAGTCATGGCTACGGCTTTAGCGTTTTTAAGGTTTGTCTTAACTTTTCCAACATATCCTGAAAACATGCATCTAGAATTGCAACGCTTAGCGTTTTCCGATCAGGAAGGTTATAGCTAGGACATAATGTTTTTATCAAGTTTTGAAAGTCACGAGCCTGAAATGGTAGTGAATGATTACAAAAACTTTTAGTAGTGTTTCATCTATGTTTGCTTTCGCAGTAGATTTCAATGGTTTCCTAGCGTTCCTTGTACAATTTTCCGTGGCACAGTACTTCCACTTTGCTCTGAATTATCAGATGACTCAGCTGATGAAGAAGATGTCCATGCATGACGCTTCAAGCTATAATTTGATTTTTGTTTACTGACAATATTTTTGGCATATTCGGCATTTGTAAGATGTTTTGTTGCACGAAATAGCCCCAAACGTCACTACGATTTGCAGACATATTTCAAACAATAAACAAGTTATAAATAGGTAATTATGTGTTGTTAACAAATAACCAATGAGCAAGTAGATAATTGTCTAAGATTTATATACTACGATGGTCTTTATCCAGTGATAATAAACACGAATGGTTATTAACTTATATTGAAATGTTGCGGCAGCAAACTTTCGGTTGAGTACATACGGGAAACAAACACGCGCGCTAATATTGTGGGAAGCCACGATAACCAGAGAAATCGGAAGCAGAGTGACCAGAATTCTTAATTTTCGATCAGCTTGCCGACAGATATTTTATTGATGTATACCAGTGATCTCCAACCTATGGTCCGCGGACCACTTTTGGTCCGTAGCGTTAACAGACATGCTCGGCGAAAATTTTGAAAAAGCTTATTACTATACATATCGTGCATTTTTCCATCAAGAATACATTTTAAACAGGCATGCCTATAATAAGTTTTTAACATAATTTTGATTAAAAACTTTGAACTATGAAAATGAGCTGCGACATTTTATGGTCCGCGATCAAAAGGTTGGCTTAAAAGAGCACTGATGTATATTACCGGAAATCAAACTTTTTCATGAGTTTTCATTTAACAAAATTAATTTGATTGATCTAGATCTACGAAAAAATAAGCATAATTAGCGTGCTGATGGTTCATTAGTTATATTCAACAGCATTGCAAGCCATCATGTTTGCAGATGTTTTAAAATCAAATTAAAAACAAAGCAAATAAAAAAAAATCAATATACTAACGTCGAAAATAATAGATTCTTTCATAGTGCAAATATCTCTAATAAAAACTATGATTAGTGCAATAACGTGCAAAGTATAAGACACGTCGCAAGGAGGAATCTGCTTGTTGTAGATCAATGTTTTATTTGGCTAAAAATATGGTAATATACGTACGGTAATAATGGAATAAATAAATAAATAAATAAATAAATAAATAAATACAGCGGTTTTGTATATTTCGTCTTTTATTTGTTTATAGTCTAATGATGTGCTGTCAATATATGTCCAAGATTTTTTTTATTTGATTTGTTTTTAATTTGATTTTAAAACATCTGCAAACATGATGGCTTGCAATGCTGTTGAATATAACTAATGAACCATCAGCACGCTAATTATGCTTATTTTTTCGTAGATCTAGATCAATCAAATTAATTTTGTTAAATGAAAACTCATGAAAAAAGTTTGATTTCCGGTAATATACATCAGTGCTCTTTTAAGCCAACCTTTTAAGGATCGCGGACCACTTGCCTTTGAAAATAAATTTGTCGCAGCTCACATCCATTGAGGGCATACGTTTTTTTTCACTTAGTTCAAAGTTTTTAATCAAAATTATGTTAAAAACTTATTATAGGCATGCCTGTTTAAAATGTATTCTTGATGGCGGGGAAAAAAATGCACGATATGTATAGTAATAGGCTTTTCTTTTTCAAAACTAAATTCTTTCGCCGAGCATGTCTGTTAACGCTACGTACCAAAAGTGGTCCGCGGACCATAGGTTGGAGATCACTGGTATACATCAATATCAGGAAAAATATCTGTCGGCAAGCTGATCGAAAAAAAATTAAGAATTCTGGTCACTCTGCTTCCGATTTCTCTGGAGTTATCGTTTTCTGGTCACCTTGCTGTCAAAGCTTCCCACAATATTAGCGCGCGTGTTTGTTTCCCGTATGTACTCAACCGAAAGTTTGCTGCCGCAACATTTCATCAATCTTTACCAATATAAGTTAATAACCATTCGTGTTTATTATCACTGGATAAAGACCATCGTAAGTATATAAATCTTAGACAATTATCTACTTGCTCATTATTGTCTGAGTTATTTGTTAACAACACATAATTACCTATTTATAACTTGTTTATTGTTTTAGAAATATGTCTGCAAATCGTAAAAGTAGTGACGTTTGGGGCTATTTCGTGCAACAAAGCAAGGAAACATCTTACAAATGCCGAATATGCCAAAAAATATTGTCAGTAAAACAAAAATCAAATTATAGCTTGAAGCGTCATCTCGAAACCCAACATCCGACATGGACATCTTCTTCATCAGCTGAGTCATCTGATAATTCTTCGGCTAAGCAAAACGATAGCTCAGTAAGTGGAGATAACCCAGAGCAAAGTGGAAGTACTGTGCCACGGAAAATTGTACAAGGAACGCTAGGAGGCTTTGTTAGTGTCCACAAACCATTGAAATCTACTGCGAAAGCAAACATAGATGAAACACTACTAAAAGTTTTTTGTAATCATTCACTACCATTTCAATTGGTAGAGGCTCGTGACTTTCAAAACTTGATAAAAACATTATGTCCTAGCTATAACCTTCCTGCTCGGAAAACGCTAAGCGTTGCAATTCTAGATGCATGTTTTCAGGATATGTTGGAAAAAGTTAAGACAAACCTTAAAAACGCTAAAGCCGTAGCCATGACTACAGACGCATGGACAGATATAAATAACGTAAGCTTCATGGCCGCTACTGCTCATTACGTTGATGAAGAAAGCGGACAGTTAAAGTCACATCTATTGCAGTGCGAGAAGTTTGAAGAACGACACATAGCTCGCAATATTGCAAACTGGCTATGTACCGTTCAGGAAACATACGATATAAAAAGCAAAGTAGTGAGCATTGTTACAGATAATGCTAAAAATATGACTAATGCAGTGACATTGTTAGGCATCGAGCACATACCATGTTTTGCTCACACTTTAAATCTTGCGGTAAAAGACGCTATAGAAGATTCTATAGATGACACGGTGGAACGAGTGAAACAAGTAGTATTGTTTTACAAAAGGAGTTCGATTGCTACTTCAAAATTATGCGAACAACAACGGCTAATGAAACACTCAGAACATAAACTTATTTTGAACGTTGCCACCAGATGGAACTCATCTTTTCATATGTTGGAAAGGTTTCATGAAAATAAGGAACCCATTATTTCGTCCCTTGCGCTATTGAGAGCTTCTTGTAAAATAGAAGAAAGTGATTGGACGATAATGCAGGATGCTATAAATGTATTGCGGGTGTTTGATTCAGTTACGCAAGAAATTTCTGCAGAGAAAAATATTACACTCTCTAAGATGATTGTACTTGTGCGGTTATTAACCAGTAAGCTGAAAAGTTATGAGTTGGTTAATATGTGTGAAGAAGTGAAAAAACTGTCAGGAAATTTACTAAATAACTTATGTGATCGATATCGATATTTAAGCAAAGATGTTATAGCTCATGCAGCTATATTAGATCCGAGGTTAAAAAAAAAGGATTTGAAAGTGAATCTATATTTTATGATAAATGTGCAAGTCTTACTGTACTAATGGAAAACTTCGAAGTTTTAAATAATCACGACGATTTGGAAATAACTGAAAATACTATGGATGTGACTGAAACGATAGAGTCTGAAAGCATTTGGAATGAATTTGACAAGGACACAAACGATCAAGTAGTGCTTCATGCTCGTTCTTCCAGCAAGATAGAGCTAGATAATTATATGCTAATGTAAATGAATTTGCTTCAAGTGGGCCACTTGCGGTCCGTTGAATTTTAATTAATAAATAACAAATAACAAATATAGCAGAACCTAATATACATCGAAAAGATGATCCTCTTGAATGGTGGAAACTAGAAAAATACAAATACCCAACACTTTATAAAATAATGCTACGCACTCTTTGCATTCCTGCATCTTCAGTACCTTGTGAGAGGGTATTTTCAAAAGCTGGAGATGTCGAAACAAGTAAAATAAACCGATTAACATCCAGCAAATTAGGAAAAATTTTGTTTATAAAACATAAGCAGGAGTGAAATACATGCCATGAACTATTAAAAATTTAATATAAACTTAATTACAATAAAAACATGATTTTTTTAGGGTTAGGTAACGAATTTGTTGCACTATTCTACTAATTAATTTTATAATTTGAAATAAAAACTTGTTAAATATTGAATTGTTGAAAATCTAATAAAACGAAATGCACTGAAAAATGTTTGAACATCTGTTTCATCTTGTTTTAAATGATCTCCTTTTTCTGGTACTTGGCGTAACGCCTATGCGGAAATTTCGGCCTATTCAGGGTTTTGAGACTTATCTAGACTTATCGAGGATCTAAATGCAAGGACAAGCCAAAGAGATGTAGAAAAGTTTCCTTACGGCTAAACATGTTCTCTAGAAGCGTTGTCTATGCGTCTCGCTCGGTATTACAGCGGCTTACGGCAGGTGAGCAGTACAACTTCAGCTACCTGATACGCATATATGTTTATTCGGATCGGCTCGGTAAACGTCGAGTGGATGCCGGAACGCAAGGGCGCAAACTTTTTCGTGATTTTGTATGACTTCGGCTGTTTTGGACCTCACGTTTGGATGCTCGCATACAGTACCATGCAGCTGGAGATTCAGTCCTTGCTACGGGGTAACGGTTCATTTGAAGCTTGAACCCATGACAGGCATTTTATTAAGTCGTTCGAGTGAACTACGGGAGCGCCCCTAAGTGATAATCATTTCAAGTATCATGGACTTAATATGTAATGATATTATATAAGAATAAAACTTATAAGAGGGGTTCCCGTGGTACAGTCGTCAACTCGAACGACTCAATAACATGCCCGTCATGGGTTCAAGCCTACAACCGTCTCCCCGTAGCAAGGACTGACTATCCGGCTGCGTGATAATGAATAAAGTCTCGAAAGCCTGTATGAGCCGGAAAGTCCGCGTAGGACGCTACGCCAAATAGAAGAAGAAGAAGAATAAAACATACAACAACAGCAGTAACATGATCTTTAATGTCATCGATTTGATGGAGGTGATTTCATTTAGCCAAAGTAAATAAAATGTTGTATTTTATATTCAAATTCTTAATATTTTAACAATTCTGTGAACAGCAGAAGAAACAACAGAAGAAACCAAAACTGCGCGTAGTATACTGTTTATGTGCAGCACATTTTTCGTGCCTAGCCCAACAATTGGGCTCAATTGAAAAAAGGGCATCACAAAAACTGTCCGCAGAACCAAACCGACGTAGCACGAGAATGTAGAACCGCACATTCAATGTGGTAACACATTTACTACAGTTGCGCAAAACTGTGCACACAAAAATTGTGCTATAGCTCAAAACTGTGCTCTACCACAACATTGTCCTCTACCACAAAATTGTGCTCTATCACAAAATTGTGCTCTATCACAAAATTGTGCTCTACCGCAAAATTGCTTGCGCACAAAATTGCGTCATAGCACAAAATAGTTCGCGCACAAAAATGTGCTATAGCACAAAATTGTGCTATAGCACAAAATTGTGCGGTGCCACAAAATTGTGCGGTTGCACAAAATCGTGCGGTTGCACAAAATTGTGCGGTTGCACAAAAGTGGTACCACAATTTTGTTTAGTGTGCAAGTGTGCTCGCACATATTGATGTGCTGTGCGTGCGTGGTAGCACTGTGCTATTTGACCCATCACTAGCTGTATCCCTTCCAAGTAAACGCTTTCCGCCTTTGATAACATACATTTTTTCGAAAAAACACGGCCTTTCCTCGGAAATAAAAAGCTCCGTAACGAAAGTTCCTACAACGTTTATCTTGCCCGGGCTGGCGTACGCGCGAAGCGGTTTATCGGTACCTTCTGATACACAATATATATGTTTCTTGGAAGTTTCATCATTATAAAGCTTATCAAAGGTACTTTCGTTAACGGTGTTGACCTCTGCTCCTGAATCGATCAGAAAAACCACCGACGTAGAATTTGCTATACGACCGACGATGTATCCACTAGGTATTATCGTTCGTGACCACCATTTATAGTTACTGCCATCTGTTCGACAACGATATTTGTGTCATCTTTTCCGTCCTCCTCTTTTGCCAACGTGGCAATTTTGCCAGGTTTTGCCGATCTCTCGTCTTCTCGACTGATCCGACGCTTAAGTGTGTTAGGGATTGGCGTTATTCGACAAGCGCGTTCGATATGGCCCGTTTTATGGCAGTTACGACAAACCTTGTCCACAGCATGGTGTGGTAGGTTCGGCACGCACTTTGCTTACCAGAACCGTGTGCGGTAAGCCGATGCGCGGAATGTGGAGGAAGAGTGCAGAACGAGGCGAGGTATCGAGGCGAGAACGTACCGTAGTTGGTTTAATTGCGAATGAATTGTATCATTCGTTCACTTCGTTAGGAAGAGATGGTCAAGTTACACTTATGCAACGGACGGGTGGAACTACGGGACTTTATTTGCGCGATGGATCGGTTTCCAGGCGGCGTTAAAACGCTGCGGGAGTATTAACCGATTAAGGTGCAAACTTGCACTTCTTCCGTAGAAGGGGTATTGCTGATCGGTCAACCGACTGAACAGCTGATAACCAAACGTGGTTACCAATTGGGCAGAGCCTTCGGCGGCATCCGCTAATGGGGAGAAACACTAAACACGAGTGATCTACGTGTATGAAACTAGTGAACTGTCCCACTGTTTCGAATAAGCTTTATTTATAACGCATTCTTAAACAGTGATGACACAATGTCTTTTACACTTATTTTATGTTTACGACTAATATTGTCCTACTTTCATTATGTGGATGCTAACCTTCCTGTTTTGAGGTTTGTTCATCAAAATATAAAGTCAATGTCCGGTTGTTTGTTTGTCCCTTGGTGTTATTGTTGCGCAATCGTTTTGCAGCCGTTCTGTGTTGCGAGGCGCGTTTCATGTTACCGTCGCGTTATGTTTTTATAAGTTGTCGGTTCGCGCTTCCTGTCCTACGGTTTGTGTGTGCTAAGCATTTATTGCATGGTAGGTTTTCTGTCTCACCTGATTTGATTGCTGGTTAATTTGAATGTGTTTTTAGTTGGATGGTTTTGTTTAGCAACGATTATGTTGAGGTGGCTTTTTGAGTTGGTTCAACTCTTAATTGTAATTCTGTTAAAGTGTTTTTAAGTTGTGTTTGAACTACTGTTAGCAGTAAATCTGCTACAATGGCATTTAGACGACACGTGTAAACGGCTAGTGCATCTCCAACAAGGCACAATCTTATTTACCGCCCTTGTACTAACCCGTTCATAGTTGTTTCCGTTATCTCTAAAATTTCTCCAATTTGGCCGTCCTTGGTATTCGATACTTTTTCCACGTAGACCTGAAGGGTGCCGTGCGGAGGAATCAGTTTCTACCCGTCCGCGTGTAACCGCCGCTACTATGGCTTCCGCTTCCGGTTGATGCGTCTTCTTGAAGATTTCTTCGTTCGTTTTGTCCAACTCGTAACCTCTGATCTTATCCACAAGTGCCGTTAAAGTACCTCCCTTGCGCATAACCTTACGACCCGCTTCCCGGACTTTAGAGTTTAGTGCATGTAGTTGAAGAACTTCAGTCACGCTCTCCGTTAACTTTTTCTTCATCGAAATCGCACAGCTTGGCTGAAGCTATCACGCGCTTTACGTATTTTAAGTCAGATTCATCTGCACCTTGAGTCAAGGATCTAAACTTTTGACGCTGTACTAGACGATATTCCCGGGATCCAAACAGATCTTTCAACCATTTCATTGCGTTTAAGTATGGTGCAATAGCTACGAGTTTAGCGACTAGTAGCATATTTCTTTTTCTCTCCAACTTTAGCGCCTTCCGCAACTTGTTTCCTTTATTGGGCTTCCTAAAAAAAAAATAAGATTAAAATTTTGTCCGTTCAATGTGTTATATATATTTTTTGCAGCCCTCCCAGAGGCATACATTTTCGAGTAGCCCTCCCGGAGGCGTCCTCATGTTACAAGTAGCCCTCCCAGAGGCGTACCGTTTTTTTTTTTATTAGTATCATTATTACATATATATTTGATTTCTTCATTTTATTTTTTTTGCAGCCCTCCCAGAGGCGTACATTTATCGAGTAGCCCTCCCAGAGGCGTCCTCTTTTTACACTCGGCCCTCTCAGAGGCGTTCTTTATTATTTTTTTTGTAGCCCTCCCAGAGGCGTACATTTTCGAGTAGCCCTCCCGGAGGCGTCCTCGTGTTACAAGTTGCCCTCCCAGAGGCGTACCTTATTCTTTTGTTTTATTAGTATCATTATTACATATATATATATATTTGATTTCTTCATTTTTTTTCAGCCCTCCCAGAGGCGTACATTTTCGAGTAGCCCTCCCAGAGGCGTCCTCTTTTTACACTCGGCCCTCTCAGAGGCGTTCGTTATTATTATTATTTTTTTTTTGTAGCCCTCCCAGAGGCGTACATTTTCGAGTAGCCCTCCCGGAGGCGTCCTCTTGTTACAAGTAGCCTTCCCAGAGGCGTACCTTATTCTTTTGTTTTATTATTATATATTTGCAGCCCTCCCAGAGGTGTTCATTTTCTGAGTAGCCCTCCTAGAGATTTTTCTCCTTTACACATAGCCATCCCAGAGGCGTATTTTATATATGTACCAACGTTCTATAATTCCAGAGAACTGCCTCAATTTACCAACTACAATTTGAATTAGTTTGACTAAAATTGATAAAAAAATTCACATTCGTACCGAACCGTAAAACATATCTGGAAGATCACGCTTCATGCTAAGCACCGTACTTTAGCGTGAACACCGACTTTCGAAGCAATCCACGCATACATTTGAAGTCATAGCCTATGGAATATTTCGCTTCTTTGTAAAAAAAGAAAACGCCATTTTGATCCTGAGTGAAAACGCGGGTTCTCTAGACGTAGTGCACAAACCTGCGCACACACACAATTCTGGCGGACATACACTCCTGTTTGAGCATGTGTGTCTTCTAGATCAGGTATGTCAAACCTCCTGTTCGGTAGAAAATTCTTAGATTTTATTAAACAGTGGATTTGCTTAGTCTAAGAAAATAATTATAATTATTGATATTTATCTTTCTTTTTTTTAACAATAGTACACTGACTCTTTTTTTTAATTTAAGAACTATTCTTTTCGGCTCGCGGGTTAAAAATTTAAAACATAAATGTAACACACTGATGAAAAGTGTTTGACACACCTGCTCCAGAATACGTACGCATACACTTAAAGTCGTAAACGATCTTTTGTGTTATGTTAACAATAAGAACGCAATACCACCGGGCAAAAATTCTAAGAATTCGCGTGATATGTGGATGTCATACACGCACAAACACACATGAACACACACTCGCACACCTCTGGTATCGTGCTCGAACAAGAATTCAAATTCCCGGGAAACGGTCATACAACTGTGGTAAGCATTGTTTCCGCGTGAATAGGCCCGTTCTCCACACAATGTATGCACACTTGTCGGTATATATTTTTCTTTACAAATCCTCTGTCTTCGGTTAGAAACACCGATGTGTTCAATATCGCTTCTGTTCATCCTCAACATGCATCGCTCGTTTATACACATTAAAGCACATTTACTGAATGTCTTTTGCAACCGACATGACGTACTTCACTTCATTTATTATTATTATTATTATTATTATTTATTAATCTTCAACGGGCCGTATGGCCTAATTAAGATGTAACAGTTCAATAAAAAAAAAAAACATAGCAAAAACAAGATTTGCATCGCAATTCACTGCGGCCACGGCAAAAGCCGGAGACGTTCCTTGAAGCACTGAGTTGAGATGTCGAAGTCGAAGCAATCCGAGACAGTGTTGAAGACAGCCGACATGCGGAACATAGGGTCTGACCGACCAGCACTGGAACGGGGTTGAGCGAGCCGTAGAGTTTCTCTAGACCTAAGTGTTCGGGATGGTGCATAGATATCGACTCGATGCAACAATGGCGATGAGTCGATAGAGCCATTTAGCAATCCAGCGATGAAAGAACACTGTGCATTGCGTCTTCTGACCGAAAGAGGTTCAAGGCCTAGAAGACGGCACCGCGCAGCATACGGAGGAAGATTATTGCGATCCTGCCAGGGAAGTAGGCGTAGGGCATATCTCGTGAGCTTACGTTGAATCGCCTCAATTCGAGCAATTGAAGAAGCGGTAGTTGGGCTCCAGACTACGCACGAATATTCCAGAACCGAACGAACGATACAGTTGTACACAGCTTTGATGCACATGGGGTTGCGGAATTCATTAGTTGTCCGGATAACCACGCCAAGTAATTGATTTCCTCTGGCTACAGCGTCTTCGATATGCTGTTTAAAGTTCAAACTAGAGTCAAGCAGAACGCCTAGGTCTTTGGCATGATTCTGTCGATTAACTGCAGTGCCGTCCATGAAGTAGGTCCCAGTCACTGGGCTCCTGCATCGACTAAAAGACACACAGTAGCATTTCTCGATGCAGATAGTCAGTCCATTACGCTTGCACCACGAACAGAAAATTTCGATGCAGTCTTGCAGCAATGTACAATCACCTGTGTTGTGAATAGGCGCAAAAATTTTTGCATCGTCGGCAAACAGACTGATACTGTCGGGAGGTAAAGCGAGGGTAACATCGTTGATAAACAATATGAAGAGAAGCGGGCCAATGTTGCTTCCTTGTGGCACACAAGAGCTGCTGACTATTTCTTTGGACATGTGCTTTTCAATTTTCACGATGTATGTGCGATTAATTAGGTAAGACTTAAGCCACTGTACGAGCGGGCTGGGAACTCCTAGCTTATCGAGTTTAGCGAGAAGAATTGCGTGCGGAAGAGAGTCGAATGCTGCTTTTAGATCGGTATAAATTGCATCGACTTGAGCTCCGGCATCAATTTGACTAGTGCAATAGGTTACAAATTCAACCAGGTTCGTGGTAGTCGACTTTTTTGGCACGAATCCATGTTGATACGGACTTAGGTAGCTGCGGCATGCATGTAGCAGATTTTTGTATATCACTAGTTCGAACACCTTGGCAATGGCAGACAAGGATGTAATACCCCGGTAGTTGATGGCATCTGTCCTGTCGCCCTTTTTGTAAATAGGAACCATCCAAGATTTCCTCCATGTTTTGGTAAAGTAGCCATTGGCTAGCGATGCATTGAACAATTTTGCAAGGATAGGTGCTACTGTCGTTTGACAGCGTTTCAGCACGGTAGAAGGAATTCCGTCGGGTCCAGGAGCGAAGGAAGGCTTTAGTTGCGCTAGGGCAGATAAAACGATCTCACTGTCGATGAAAGGAGTGCTCATGTTAATTGCTCCAGCCGGAGTGTTGACGAGAGCAGCATCAATGGTATCGGTATCATTCATGGCCGGTGAAAAGCAATCTGCGAAGCGATCCGCGAAGAGATTGCACATTTCATTAGTGTTGGCACTTGTTGCTCCTTTGTACGTAATGGATTTCGGTGTATGCGTGGATTTTGTTTTGCTGTTGTAGAAGCGCCAAAACGAGTCAGGCCACCTGCAGAGGTTACGTTGAATTTTACTCAAATATCTGCGATATCGAAACCTGTTATAGCTGCAGTATAAAGAGTGCGTGTCAAAGTAGATCGAGCGAGATCTTTGGCAGCGGCGCGTTTGGTAGTGACGATAAGCAGCTCTTTTACACGTTTGAGTCGTTTGAGTGTGCGGTCCGCCCAGGGGGGGTTAGGTTTAGGACGCTGAACTGGGACGCATACAACAAAAGCTTGCAGCATGAAGGACGAAAATGAACATACTGCTTCGTCAAGTGAAATAAAATTGGAACAATGAAAGCTATTGTTAAACATTGATATCATGTCGTTCAGTTTCACATAGTCAGCTTTAGCAAAGTTATAACGATAAAATGCGGTTGTCGTCGAGTTTTGTCGAGTCGTCGAATTGCGTCGGGTCGACGAGTTAATACGTATATTGAAGTCTAACGCCGGATGGTAGGAGTCAAGAGGTACAAGCGGAACAACACTTGGAAAGACAGGCGAACACAATTTAGCTGCAGCATTGTTAGCGTAGAGCAGGTCAAGCATGCGTCCGTGCGAATTATTGATGTGATTAAGTTGCACTAATCCGTTAAATTTAAATCCATCCACAAAGGTGTTGTTGGCCAGTGAGCGCGCAGTTGGTTCATAGTGCGTGATTGATGAGTATGCTGGCGAGGACGAAGGATCAGCTGTGGACCAGCTTATGCTGGGCTGATTGAAATCGCCAATAACAAACAGCAGATCCGAAGGCTTCAGTATGAGAGTGAAGCCGCTGATACAATCATGTAGAGAGCGAAGAGTCGATATCTCGGAGCTAAGCTGCGGTGGAATGTATACTACCATGACGTACAGATGTGCGTTATTGCAGGCAACGCGCACACAAATATACTCGAGAGAACGATCACGGGAAGGTAATTCTATCGACTCGTATGCGTTAGAAACGGCTAGCAAAACACCACCACCGCGAGAGCTAGAGCCGCTGAGAGAGCGATCACAGCGGTAAACAGAGAAGTTGTTGTTGAAGAGAAGAGCAGATGGAATGTTGTCAACAAGCCAAGTTTCCGTGAGTGCGATGAGATCGAAGTCAGCCTCCGATACAGCTAAGTGAAATTCTTTTGTTTTAGTACGCAAACCTCTAACGTTTTGATAATAGCAGCTTAAATACTCAGCGGTAGCGTTGTCATTGTGGCGGTTGGATAAAGCGGGTAAACGGTTAGTCAATTGAGCTGCGTTGTCAGAGCATGAGGCTTGGCGTGTTTGTTGCGTGCAATGAGCGGAACTTCGTCTAGTTGAGAAAAAAGCGATCGATTGTAGACTGGTGTAGGTGCGGAGATGAAGCACGGTGGTTTTGGGGCGGTCCAGAAACAAGTGTTGAGTTGGGTGCTTCCAAGGTATCATTCACCGGGGGGTGACACTGTTGTGATGATGTTGTTTCAGGATCAGGTGGAGTAGACGTGCGTGCGGCTAAACGGTGAGTCGTTGTTGGTGTGCGTGTGGTGTAGCGGTGTTCAGTACTAGTAGCTATCAACACTTTCAGCCCATTCCCGCAATGCACTGCTCTCAATCCACAAAACGTTTTATACTTACGATCTGGGAGCGTGGTTTGCGCCATTGTCGTGATATCCGCAACTGTCTTCGCCAATTTCAACATTCGTTTTTTTCATTTTCCTTTTTTATTATCTCTTTTTTTTTACTGCTGTCTCGTGCTTCAGATGTTTAGGATGCTTGGTGCTTTATGACCGCTCTCGTCAACATTCGTCCAAAAACTGATCGCTGTGTCGTTCTCTCTCTCCGTCGTCCCCAAAGCTCTCTCCGATTTTCGTTCGTCTCTCGTGGTCATCGCTCCAATTCGTTTCTCTCCCGCTCTCGTTTCTCTGCCGCTCTCGTTTCTCTGCACTTTGTGCTTCCTTTCTCTGGCTCCGTCTCTCGTCCTAGGTTGCTTATCATTTTGACACTTGCCTATACATCGATCTGCTATATTTTTATTATTTCTTATTCTATTCTCTACAAAAATCATTAATTGGAAGAATGTATTCGCTTTTGGGCTCTATCTTCAAATATCCCACACACATCGCTTAATATGTTGCTTAGAATATTCCGGGAGAAAACTACTCATAGACTCCCCAAGGATGCACGTACTTTACTGCGAACCAATAAAGCAACTAAGCCTAATATCACAAACATCGGTACAGGCCAGTATTGGTACCAAGGTGTTAGAACATGCCTTACGAATACTTTTAGGTGGGTAACAACATTCACCCCTTTTTCTGTGAATACAATTGTCTATTTATTTTTTACATTGATAGGAATGTGCAGTTTGAAGCAAATGCTGAATTGTCGCTAACTTTTTTTTATCGACGGGTTGCCTCTGCACAAAAGTTCACGCACAACATTTTGGCCAATATTAATGGGGATCCATACGATGCCACATGTGCATCCAATGACCGTTGCTATTTTTTGCGGCCAATCAAAGCCGTCTTCCGTCGACGAGAACCTTACTCCGTTGGTGGATGAGTTGAACTTGCTAATGGAAAAACGCATTCAATTAGGCCGCAATCCCACTTCGGTGAAAATAAAAGTACGTGCCTTTATTGCAGATTCACCGGCACGCCTTTTTATAAAAGGTAGATTTTTGCAACTTATTTCGTGACTTATACCATTCTAATTTTTTTTTTATAATAGGTGTACAAAGTTTTGGAGGAAAACACGGATGTATGAAATGCACGGTTGTTGGAGATCGGCATCCAATTTCCAAAGCCATGTGTTTTCCTACTGGTTCAACGTTCCCTCCAAGAACCGAGAGAAATTTTCGCTTGGGTTTATATGGCGAGCATCACAAGGAAATAACGCCACTCCTTAAGCTAAACAAAATTAATATTGTGAATGCTGCGTCTATTGCGGATGGCCTGCATTTGATAGACTACGGTGTTACACGTAAAAATGTGCAGGGCTATACTTTTGGTCAATGAGGAGCACTAAAATGGTCGGAAGAAACATGCAAAATCATTTCTAAAGATTTGATTGGAATTACTCTACCATCTGAATTCCACAGAAAATTCCGAACCCTGGAGGATGTTAAGTTTTTGAATGCTTCCGAATATAGTGCATTTTTACATTATGCTAGCATTTATGTACTGAAGGATCGCATTACCTCAGAAGCATATGACCATTTTCTTTTATATTTTTGTGCCATAACTATGCTGTCTACCGACTTTTACAAAAGCCATTGGAAAGTCGCTGATGATATGCTAGCACTTTATGTAAAAGAATATGGTCGTATATATGGGGAAGGGTATGTTAGCAGTAATGTACATAATCTTTTGCACGTATATGATGAGGTAAATGATTTAGGAAACCTTAGAACACTCAGCGCATATACATACGAAAATTGTCTGCAAATTCAGAAGCACCTTTTGAGGCATGGGCATAAAAATCTGGAACAAGTGATAAATCGTTTATCCGAACTTGATCTCCTCTTAGCTCCGAAGTCATTGGAAAACGATCATCCTTGCTACACTCTAAATTTCGGAGATAAGATAAATCTCCACTTACGTGAATTTGTTTTAAAAGAAGGTAATCGGGATGGATGGTTTTTGTCCTCAAAGTTTTAGGTTGTACGGTACCGTAGTTCAAATGCCTACAATAATAATATAAAAATAATTAGAAATGTACTGGCCGAAAAGATGGAGTATTTTGACCGTCCCATATCTTCTGCGATTTTGTACATATGCAAGGGCAATGTAAACAATGTGTCTGATTCTTTGGTTGAGCTTGAACCAAACGATATTATTGCCAAATATTGTTCCGTTATATTGAACGGGCAAGGAGATGCATTGTTTGTTCCCGTGGTGCATACATTATTTGAACCTCGTAATGCACACCACCAGCCAGAATAAAATATTTCGTTGCACAAAAGTGGTACCACAATTTTGTTTAGTGTGCAAGTGTGCTCGCACATATTGATGTGCTGTGCGTGCGTGGTAGCACTGTGCTATTTGACCCATCACTAGCTGTATCCCTTCCAAGTAAACGCTTTCCGCCTTTGATAACATACATTTTTTCGAAAAAACACGGCCTTTCCTCGGAAATAAAAAGCTCCGTAACGAAAGTTCCTACAACGTTTATCTTGCCCGGGCTGGCGTACGCGCGAAGCGGTTTATCGGTACCTTCTGATACACAATATATATGTTTCTTGGAAGTTTCATCATTATAAAGCTTATCAAAGGTACTTTCGTTAACGGTGTTGACCTCTGCTCCTGAATCGATCAGAAAAACCACCGACGTAGAATTTGCTATACGACCGACGATGTATCCACTAGGTATTATCGTTCGTGACCACCATTTATAGTTACTGCCATCTGTTCGACAACGATATTTGTGTCATCTTTTCCGTCCTCCTCTTTTGCCAACGTGGCAATTTTGCCAGGTTTTGCCGATCTCTCGTCTTCTCGACTGATCCGACGCTTAAGTGTGTTAGGGATTGGCGTTATTCGACAAGCGCGTTCGATATGGCCCGTTTTATGGCAGTTACGACAAACCTTGTCCACAGCATGGTGTGGTAGGTTCGGCACGCACTTTGCTTACCAGAACCGTGTGCGGTAAGCCGATGCGCGGAATGTGGAGGAAGAGTGCAGAACGAGGCGAGGTATCGAGGCGAGAACGTACCGTAGTTGGTTTAATTGCGAATGAATTGTATCATTCGTTCACTTCGTTAGGAAGAGATGGTCAAGTTACACTTATGCAACGGACGGGTGGAACTACGGGACTTTATTTGCGCGATGGATCGGTTTCCAGGCGGCGTTAAAACGCTGCGGGAGTATTAACCGATTAAGGTGCAAACTTGCACTTCTTCCGTAGAAGGGGTATTGCTGATCGGTCAACCGACTGAACAGCTGATAACCAAACGTGGTTACCAATTGGGCAGAGCCTTCGGCGGCATCCGCTAATGGGGAGAAACACTAAACACGAGTGATCTACGTGTATGAAACTAGTGAACTGTCCCACTGTTTCGAATAAGCTTTATTTATAACGCATTCTTAAACAGTGATGACACAATGTCTTTTTACACTTATTTTATGTTTACGACTAATATTGTCCTACTTTCATTATGTGGATGCTAACCTTCCTGTTTTGAGGTTTGTTCATCAAAATATAAAGTCAATGTCCGGTTGTTTGTTTGTCCCTTGGTGTTATTGTTGCGCAATCGTTTTGCAGCCGTTCTGTGTTGCGAGGCGCGTTTCATGTTACCGTCGCGTTATGTTTTTATAAGTTGTCGGTTCGCGCTTCCTGTCCTACGGTTTGTGTGTGCTAAGCATTTATTGCATGGTAGGTTTTCTGTCTCACCTGATTTGATTGCTGGTTAATTTGAATGTGTTTTTAGTTGGATGGTTTTGTTTAGCAACGATTATGTTGAGGTGGCTTTTTGAGTTGGTTCAACTCTTAATTGTAATTCTGTTAAAGTGTTTTTAAGTTGTGTTTGAACTACTGTTAGCAGTAAATCTGCTACAATGGCATTTAGACGACACGTGTAAACGGCTAGTGCATCTCCAACAAGGCACAATCTTATTTACCGCCCTTGTACTAACCCGTTCATAGTTGTTTCCGTTATCTCTAAAATTTCTCCAATTTGGTCGTCCTTGGTATTCGATACTTTTTCCACGTAGACCTGAAGGGTGCCGTGCGGAGGAATCAGTTTCTACCCGTCCGCGTGTAACCGCCGCTACTATGGCTTCCGCTTCCGGTTGATGCGTCTTCTTGAAGATTTCTTCGTTCGTTTTGTCCAACTCGTAACCTCTGATCTTATCCACAAGTGCCGTTAAAGTACCTCCCTTGCGCATAACCTTACGACCCGCTTCCCGGACTTTAGAGTTTAGTGCATGTAGTTGAAGAACTTCAGTCACGCTCTCCGTTAACTTTTCTTCATCGAAATCGCACAGCTTGGCTGAAGCTATCACGCGCTTTACGTATTTTAAGTCAGATTCATCTGCACCTTGAGTCAAGGATCTAAACTTTTGACGCTGTACTAGACGATATTCCCGGGATCCAAACAGATCTTTCAACCATTTCATTGCGTTTAAGTATGGTGCAATAGCTACGAGTTTAGCGACTAGTAGCATATTTCTTTTTCTCTCCAACTTTAGCGCCTTCCGCAACTTGTTTCCTTTATTGGGCTTCCTAAAAAAAAATAAGATTAAAATTTTGTCCGTTCAATGTGTTATATATATTTTTTGCAGCCCTCCCAGAGGCATACATTTTCGAGTAGCCCTCCCGGAGGCGTCCTCATGTTACAAGTAGCCCTCCCAGAGGCGTACCGTTTTTTTTTTATTAGTATCATTATTACATATATATTTGATTTCTTCATTTTATTTTTTTTTGCAGCCCTCCCAGAGGCGTACATTTATCGAGTAGCCCTCCCAGAGGCGTCCTCTTTTTTTACACTCGGCCCTCTCAGAGGCGTTCGTTATTATTATTATTTTTTTTTTGTAGCCCTCCCAGAGGCGTACATTTTCGAGTAGCCCTCCCGGAGGCGTCCTCTTGTTACAAGTAGCCTTCCCAGAGGCGTACCTTATTCTTTTGTTTTATTATTATATATTTGCAGCCCTCCCAGAGGTGTTCATTTTCTGAGTAGCCCTCCTAGAGATTTTTCTCCTTTACACATAGCCATCCCAGAGGCGTATTTTATATATGTACCAACGTTCTATAATTCCAGAGAACTGCCTCAATTTACCAACTACAATTTGAATTAGTTTGACTAAAATTGATAAAAAAATTCACATTCGTACCGAACCGTAAAACATATCTGGAAGATCACGCTTCATGCTAAGCACCGTACTTTAGCGTGAACACCGACTTTCGAAGCAATCCACGCATACATTTGAAGTCATAGCCTATGGAATATTTCGCTTCTTTGTAAAAAAAAGAAAACGCCATTTTGATCCTGAGTGAAAACGCGGGTTCTCTAGACGTAGTGCACAAACCTGCGCACACACACAATTCTGGCGGACATACACTCCTGTTTGAGCATGTGTGTCTTCTAGATCAGGTATGTCAAACCTCCTGTTCGGTAGAAAATTCTTAGATTTTATTAAACAGTGGATTTGCTTAGTCTAAGAAAATAATTATAATTATTGATATTTATCTTTCTTTTTTTAACAATAGTACACTGACTCTTTTTTTTAATTTAAGAACTATTCTTTTCGGCTCGCGGGTTAAAAATTTAAAACATAAATGTAACACACTGATGAAAAGTGTTTGACACACCTGCTCCAGAATACGTACGCATACACTTAAAGTCGTAAACGATCTTTTGTGTTATGTTAACAATAAGAACGCAATACCACCGGGCAAAATTCTAAGAATTCGCGTGATATGTGGATGTCATACACGCACAAACACACATGAACACACACTCGCACACCTCTGGTATCGTGCTCGAACAAGAATTCAAATTCCCGGGAAACGGTCATACAACTGTGGTAAGCATTGTTTCCGCGTGAATAGGCCCGTTCTCCACACAATGTATGCACACTTGTCGGTATATATTTTTCTTTACAAATCCTCTGTCTTCGGTTAGAAACACCGATGTGTTCAATATCGCTTCTGTTCATTCTCAACATGCATCGCTCGTTTATACACATTAAAGCACATTTACTGAATGTCTTTTGCAACCGACATGACGTACTTCACTTCATTTATTATTATTATTATTATTATTATTTATTAATCTTCAACGGGCCGTATGGCCTAATTAAGATGTAACAGTTCAATAAAAAAAAAAAAACATAGCAAAAACAAGATTTGCATCGCAATTCACTGCGGCCACGGCAAAAGCCGGAGACGTTCCTTGAAGCACTGAGTTGAGATGTCGAAGTCGAAGCAATCCGAGACAGTGTTGAAGACAGCCGACATGCGGAACATAGGGTCTGACCGACCAGCACTGGAACGGGGTTGAGCGAGCCGTAGAGTTTCTCTAGACCTAAGTGTTCGGGATGGTGCATAGATATCGACTCGATGCAACAATGGCGATGAGTCGATAGAGCCATTTAGCAATCCAGCGATGAAAGAACACTGTGCATTGCGTCTTCTGACCGAAAGAGGTTCAAGGCCTAGAAGACGGCACCGCGCAGCATACGGAGGAAGATTATTGCGATCCTGCCAGGGAAGTAGGCGTAGGGCATATCTCGTGAGCTTACGTTGAATCGCCTCAATTCGAGCAATTGAAGAAGCGGTAGTTGGGCTCCAGACTACGCACGAATATTCCAGAACCGAACGAACGATACAGTTGTACACAGCTTTGATGCACATGGGGTTGCGGAATTCATTAGTTGTCCGGATAACCACGCCAAGTAATTGATTTCCTCTGGCTACAGCGTCTTCGATATGCTGTTTAAAGTTCAAACTAGAGTCAAGCAGAACGCCTAGGTCTTTGGCATGATTCTGTCGATTAACTGCAGTGCCGTCCATGAAGTAGGTCCCAGTCACTGGGCTCCTGCATCGACTAAAAGACACACAGTAGCATTTCTCGATGCAGATAGTCAGTCCATTACGCTTGCACCACGAACAGAAAATTTCGATGCAGTCTTGCAGCAATGTACACCTGTGTTGTGAATAGGCGCAAAAATTTTTGCATCGTCGGCAAACAGACTGATACTGTCGGGAGGTAAAGCGAGGGTAACATCGTTGATAAACAATATGAAGAGAAGCGGGCCAATGTTGCTTCCTTGTGGCACACAAGAGCTGCTGACTATTTCTTTGGACATGTGCTTTTCAATTTTCACGATGTATGTGCGATTAATTAGGTAAGACTTAAGCCACTGTACGAGCGGGCTGGGAACTCCTAGCTTATCGAGTTTAGCGAGAAGAATTGCGTGCGGAAGAGAGTCGAATGCTGCTTTTAGATCGGTATAAATTGCATCGACTTGAGCTCCGGCATCAATTTGACTAGTGCAATAGGTTACAAATTCAACCAGGTTCGTGGTAGTCGACTTTTTTGGCACGAATCCATGTTGATACGGACTTAGGTAGCTGCGGCATGCATGTAGCAGATTTTTGTATATCACTAGTTCGAACACCTTGGCAATGGCAGACAAGGATGTAATACCCCGGTAGTTGATGGCATCTGTCCTGTCGCCCTTTTTGTAAATAGGAACCATCCAAGATTTCCTCCATGTTTTGGTAAAGTAGCCATTGGCTAGCGATGCATTGAACAATTTTGCAAGGATAGGTGCTACTGTCGTTTGACAGCGTTTCAGCACGGTAGAAGGAATTCCGTCGGGTCCAGGAGCGAAGGAAGGCTTTAGTTGCGCTAGGGCAGATAAAACGATCTCACTGTCGATGAAAGGAGTGCTCATGTTAATTGCTCCAGCCGGAGTGTTGACGAGAGCAGCATCAATGGTATCGGTATCATTCATGGCCGGTGAAAAGCAATCTGCGAAGCGATCCGCGAAGAGATTGCACATTTCATTAGTGTTGGCACTTGTTGCTCCTTTGTACGTAATGGATTTCGGTGTATGCGTGGATTTTGTTTTGCTGTTGTAGAAGCGCCAAAACGAGTCAGGCCACCTGCAGAGGTTACGTTGAATTTTACTCAAATATCTGCGATATCGAAACCTGTTATAGCTGCAGTATAAAGAGTGCGTGTCAAAGTAGATCGAGCGAGATCTTTGGCAGCGGCGCGTTTGGTAGTGACGATAAGCAGCTCTTTTTACACGTTTGAGTCGTTTGAGTGTGCGGTCCGCCCAGGGGGGGTTAGGTTTAGGACGCTGAACTGGGACGCATACAACAAAAGCTTGCAGCATGAAGGACGAGAATGAACATACTGCTTCGTCAAGTGAAATAAAATTGGAACAATGAAAGCTATTGTTAAACATTGATATCATGTCGTTCAGTTTCACATAGTCAGCTTTAGCAAAGTTATAACGATAAAATGCGGTTGTCGTCGAGTTTTGTCGAGTCGTCGAATTGCGTCGGGTCGACGAGTTAATACGTATATTGAAGTCTAACGCCGGATGGTAGGAGTCAAGAGGTACAAGCGGAACAACACTTGGAAAGACAGGCGAACACAATTTAGCTGCAGCATTGTTAGCGTAGAGCAGGTCAAGCATGCGTCCGTGCGAATTATTGATGTGATTAAGTTGCACTAATCCGTTAAATTTAAATCCATCCACAAAGGTGTTGTTGGCCAGTGAGCGCGCAGTTGGTTCATAGTGCGTGATTGATGAGTATGCTGGCGAGGACGAAGGATCAGCTGTGGACCAGCTTATGCTGGGCTGATTGAAATCGCCAATAACAAACAGCAGATCCGAAGGCTTCAGTATGAGAGTGAAGCCGCTGATACAATCATGTAGAGAGCGAAGAGTCGATATCTCGGAGCTAAGCTGCGGTGGAATGTATACTACCATGACGTACAGATGTGCGTTATTGCAGGCAACGCGCACACAAATATACTCGAGAGAACGATCACGGGAAGGTAATTCTATCGACTCGTATGCGTTAGAAACGGCTAGCAAAACACCACCACCGCGAGAGCTAGAGCCGCTGAGAGAGCGATCACAGCGGTAAACAGAGAAGTTGTTGTTGAAGAGAAGAGCAGATGGAATGTTGTCAACAAGCCAAGTTTCCGTGAGTGCGATGAGATCGAAGTCAGCCTCCGATACAGCTAAGTGAAATTCTTTTGTTTTAGTACGCAAACCTCTAACGTTTTGATAATAGCAGCTTAAATACTCAGCGGTAGCGTTGTCATTGTGGCGGTTGGATAAAGCGGGTAAACGGTTAGTCAATTGAGCTGCGTTGTCAGAGCATGAGGCTTGGCGTGTTTGTTGCGTGCAATGAGCGGAACTTCGTCTAGTTGAGAAAAAAGCGATCGATTGTAGACTGGTGTAGGTGCGGAGATGAAGCACGGTGGTTTTGGGGCGGTCCAGAAACAAGTGTTGAGTTGGGTGCTTCCAAGGTATCATTCACCGGGGGGTGACACTGTTGTGATGATGTTGTTTCAGGATCAGGTGGAGTAGACGTGCGTGCGGCTAAACGGTGAGTCGTTGTTGGTGTGCGTGTGGTGTAGCGGTGTTCAGTACTAGTAGCTATCAACACTTTCAGCCCATTCCCGCAATGCACTGCTCTCAATCCACAAAACGTTTTATACTTACGATCTGGGAGCGTGGTTTGCGCCATTGTCGTGATATCCGCAACTGTCTTCGCCAATTTCAACATTCGTTTTTTTCATTTTCCTTTTTTTATTATCTCTTTTTTTTACTGCTGTCTCGTGCTTCAGATGTTTAGGATGCTTGGTGCTTTATGACCGCTCTCGTCAACATTCGTCCAAAAACTGATCGCTGTGTCGTTCTCTCTCTCCGTCGTCCCCAAAGCTCTCTCCGATTTTCGTTCGTCTCTCGTGGTCATCGCTCCAATTCGTTTCTCTCCCGCTCTCGTTTCTCTGCCGCTCTCGTTTCTCTGCACTTTGTGCTTCCTTTCTCTGGCTCCGTCTCTCGTCCTAGGTTGCTTATCATTTTGACACTTGCCTATACATCGATCTGCTATATTTTTATTATTTCTTATTCTATTCTCTACAAAAATCATTAATTGGAAGAATGTATTCGCTTTTGGGCTCTATCTTCAAATATCCCACACACATCGCTTAATATGTTGCTTAGAATATTCCGGGAGAAAACTACTCATAGACTCCCCAAGGATGCACGTACTTTACTGCGAACCAATAAAGCAACTAAGCCTAATATCACAAACATCGGTACAGGCCAGTATTGGTACCAAGGTGTTAGAACATGCCTTACGAATACTTTTAGGTGGGTAACAACATTCACCCCTTTTTCTGTGAATACAATTGTCTATTTATTTTTTACATTGATAGGAATGTGCAGTTTGAAGCAAATGCTGAATTGTCGCTAACTTTTTTTTATCGACGGGTTGCCTCTGCACAAAAGTTCACGCACAACATTTTGGCCAATATTAATGGGGATCCATACGATGCCACATGTGCATCCAATGACCGTTGCTATTTTTTGCGGCCAATCAAAGCCGTCTTCCGTCGACGAGAACCTTACTCCGTTGGTGGATGAGTTGAACTTGCTAATGGAAAAACGCATTCAATTAGGCCGCAATCCCACTTCGGTGAAAATAAAAGTACGTGCCTTTATTGCAGATTCACCGGCACGCCTTTTTATAAAAGGTAGATTTTTGCAACTTATTTCGTGACTTATACCATTCTAATTTTTTTTTATAATAGGTGTACAAAGTTTTGGAGGAAAACACGGATGTATGAAATGCACGGTTGTTGGAGATCGGCATCCAATTTCCAAAGCCATGTGTTTTCCTACTGGTTCAACGTTCCCTCCAAGAACCGAGAGAAATTTTCGCTTGGGTTTATATGGCGAGCATCACAAGGAAATAACGCCACTCCTTAAGCTAAACAAAATTAATATTGTGAATGCTGCGTCTATTGCGGATGGCCTGCATTTGATAGACTACGGTGTTACACGTAAAAATGTGCAGGGCTATACTTTTGGTCAATGAGGAGCACTAAAATGGTCGGAAGAAACATGCAAAATCATTTCTAAAGATTTGATTGGAATTACTCTACCATCTGAATTCCACAGAAAATTCCGAACCCTGGAGGATGTTAAGTTTTTGAATGCTTCCGAATATAGTGCATTTTTACATTATGCTAGCATTTATGTACTGAAGGATCGCATTACCTCAGAAGCATATGACCATTTTCTTTTATATTTTTGTGCCATAACTATGCTGTCTACCGACTTTTACAAAAGCCATTGGAAAGTCGCTGATGATATGCTAGCACTTTATGTAAAAGAATATGGTCGTATATATGGGGAAGGGTATGTTAGCAGTAATGTACATAATCTTTTGCACGTATATGATGAGGTAAATGATTTAGGAAACCTTAGAACACTCAGCGCATATACATACGAAAATTGTCTGCAAATTCAGAAGCACCTTTTGAGGCATGGGCATAAAAATCTGGAACAAGTGATAAATCGTTTATCCGAACTTGATCTCCTCTTAGCTCCGAAGTCATTGGAAAACGATCATCCTTGCTACACTCTAAATTTCGGAGATAAGATAAATCTCCACTTACGTGAATTTGTTTTAAAAGAAGGTAATCGGGATGGATGGTTTTTGTCCTCAAAGTTTTAGGTTGTACGGTACCGTAGTTCAAATGCCTACAATAATAATATAAAAATAATTAGAAATGTACTGGCCGAAAAGATGGAGTATTTTGACCGTCCCATATCTTCTGCGATTTTGTACATATGCAAGGGCAATGTAAACAATGTGTCTGATTCTTTGGTTGAGCTTGAACCAAACGATATTATTGCCAAATATTGTTCCGTTATATTGAACGGGCAAGGAGATGCATTGTTTGTTCCCGTGGTGCATACATTATTTGAACCTCGTAATGCACACCACCAGCCAGAATAAAATATTTCGTAAGTTATTTTCGTTTTATTAAGTTCATTTCGTAATTTATCCATTTTGGTAGTGCATGGTATCCTTAATTGAAAAAATAAATGAATTAATAATACAAAAATAAAGTCCTTCTTAATTTTATTCTAAA
The DNA here is from genome assembly GCF_016920715.1 of Anopheles arabiensis. NCBI lineage: Eukaryota > Metazoa > Arthropoda > Insecta > Diptera > Culicidae > Anopheles > Anopheles arabiensis. The sequence goes on along the minus strand of NC_053517.1, from coordinate 68,528,091 downwards.
AATCCCAGTTCAAACAGTTCAACAATTTTAAAATTATTTTAATTTTTTTGAATTTACATGGAGTGTGGCAAGATATTTTCTTGCTTTGTTTTGGTCCTTGGTGTTGGTTTCCGTTGGTACGATAATTGCTGACGTCGATTACTGTTTTTGGTTTTTTTTTTGAAAAAATCTCCTAGCTGTTGATGTGAAAACCTTCCTAGCTCTTTAAATAGGTCTAACACGTTTGTATAACTTTGTATACATAATTTGTGCAAATCTGATGACGAGCGTCCTATCCAAGTGAGCTCATGAAACATTTTTTTTTGAGAAGCATATATCAATCGCACAGTGTAACAGGTGTTCCGTGCGTGTATCGTTTGTTTTGTATCTAATATACTGTATTAATTTTTGTCTAAATTCTCAATCAGTTCCCAGTTGTTCATCAAAACTTTTTAATTCATTCGCATCATTTATCGGGCTTAACTTAAAGCATGTCATTTCGCGATGATCATTGGAACCAATCATGTTAGATTGTAACGCATGTTCAAAGATTTGTCGCAAAATTCGCTATTCAGTTATAATGGTATCCAATTTGGATATTATAGTGTTCTGATTTTTTATGATTAGCATCTGATCGAAAGCAGTTATATTTTGATTTGAGTCAGTTTGAACGTGCGATGGCGGAAAAGGTATAGATAACGAAGGTAATGATTGTACCGAGTTGTGCGACGAAGTTGATTGTATACCTTCCGTTAAAGTTAATGGCTGACTGGAAGATCCAGCTTCTGGATTTGGCGGTTTCAATTCGATAACATCTAGCAACACTGGCCCTTCAAAGTTATTCAAATCTGTTTCGTTTGCAAAAGAGTTTGAAAGGATTGATGAAGGAAGCTCAAACAACGGCGGGGAAAGTGGCGGGCTGATCGTGTTTCGAGATGGATGCATTGATGATTCTTCTGATCCTAACATTGATGATAAAATTTTACTGGAAGATTCGGCTGCCACACTTAGCGGTTGTTTTTTGATCTCATTCACTGGCCCTGTAATAATATAAAAAAACATTCGTAGAACGCTTTGGTATTGTTGAAGACCCGCTGCGCAAAGCGATCGAAAACTTCTCACACTCAAACTGCAAACATATTTGTAGCAGTTTTGTAGCTCGGATTTTCGATCGCTTTCCGCCAAAAGCGATATAACTCTTGAAGGGTCTTGTAGAATATTGGCATAGCCGTTATCACTTAACCATTTGAACACAGATGCAAACCATCCTATGATATCACTTTCACTCACTTTGCTATGTGCTGTTGATAGGGGAAGTTAGGTAAAGACGGACACCTTAAGGGAAATGATAAAAATCTAGGGATATGTAAGTGCAACGACCATGAAAATGTGCATACATTATCTTACACTCATGTTTTATCAGAAAATGTGTTAAAATTTTTAAGTTTCCATCGATTTTTGCGTTTTTTTCATGAATGAAAAACATGGTTTTTTTCGTGCAGTTTTGAAATGTTCGGGTAAGACGGACACCTGATATGGGAAAGATGGACACCATGAAGGGTAAGATGGACACCTGTAGAAAAGGTTAGAAAGTGAAGAGTTTTACAGTATTTTAACAAATTCTATCGCTTTCCACGTCCTGGTACGTTTATAAACCAATTCTTGGCCTATTGCAACGGCGATTCATTCATGAATTTAGGAATTGTAAACGGCGCTTGTAATATATCGTAGAATGCAGCATCTAAAGCATTATTAACATATCGCGCACTTACAGCTGAAATTGCTCCAGTGTACAGAACAATAGTCTTGAACTTCCTTTTAGGAAATTACTCCGCAAAAGCCCACGACCCCAGTATTTATAAGGGACTTGTTAATAGTTTGGATTTCCACCATGTCAAAATTCAACATTTGATTTTTGTAATCTCATAGAATTTCTCATCTATTCCTGAACAATGTCGTCCCGCTGCGCAAAGCGATCGAAAACTTCTCAAACTCAAACTGCAAAGATATTTCACAACCCATGGTTGTGAAATATTTCACATTCAAAATTGCTGCAAATTTATGAATGAAATATTTCGACATTTTCAGCGCTGAAATTTTAGGATTGAAATATTTCTTCGATTGGAATCCAATCGTTTTCCCTGACATTTCTGCTAGCTTTTTCGATCGCTTTTGGCGGAAAGCGATCGAAAATCCGAGCTACAAAACAGCTCGATTTTGTCGTGCGGGAAGTACCCCGCTGCGCAAAGCGATCAAACTCAAACTGCAAACATATTTCACAGCGCATGGCTGTGAAATATTTCGCATTAAACTTGTTGCAAATTTATGAATGAAATATTTTTCAGCGCTGAAATTTTTGGATTAATATATTTCTTCGATCGGAATCCAAGCGTTTTCCCTCACATTTCTGCTCGCTTTTTCGATCGCTTTTGGCGGAAAGCGATCGAAAATCCGAGCTACAAAACTGCTCGATTTTGTCGTGCGGGTCAGTACCGGCTTTTGACTTCAATAGCGCCGTGGGGCCGATTCGTATGAATGTGACCCGCCCCCGCACGACAAAATCGAGCAGTTTTGTAGCTCGTATTTTCGATCGCCTTCCGTCAAAAGCGATCGAAAAAGCGAGCAGAAATGTCAGGGAAAACGCTTATAATCCGATCGAAGAAATATTTCAATCCAAAAATTTCAGCGCTGAAAATTTCGAAATATTTCATTTATAAATTTGCAACAATTTTGAATGCGAAATATTTCACAGCCATGGGCTGTGAAATATGTTTGCAGTTTGAGTTTGAGAAGTTTTCGATCGCTTTGCGCAGCGGGCCTTCAGCCTTCGAGTCCGGTTGTCCTTCCTTCAAGTAAGCCTCTAACGCATGGTGTAGAAGCATTTCCGTGTCGAAACAGGCTAAAAGTGCCTCCTTCATCACCATAGTCGATTAAGCCTTCCCCGCACGACAAAATCGAGCAGTTTTGTAGCTCGGATTTTCGATCGCTTTCCGCCAAAAGCGATCGAAAAAGCGAGCAGAAATGTCAGGGAAAACGCTTGGATTTCGATCGAAGAATATATTTCAATCTTAAAATTTCAGCGCTGAAAATTTCGAAATATTTCATTTATAAATTTGCAACAGTTTTGAATGCGAAATATTTCACAGTTCTGGGCTCCCGCCATGCAATTGACAGCGATTTGCGAGGGCGCGCGAGGGCTCGCACGCCATACAAGTTCACCGCCCCAGAGCCCTCGCATTAAGAGCTTGCGAGCCTTGGTAGTTTTTTCACACCTAGTTTTAGCAGTTGTAATTATAGCACCTCGAGAGCAAGTATAACAGTGCGATTTGTAGCATACTAAACACCTGAATTTTGACATTTTAGTTTTCAAAAATCCACAAAAATTTAAATTGTGATCTTTTCGCCAAATACTACCGCACAAAATATAATTCTTGAATAAAAATCAACGATTTTTTAAAATACCATAAGATTTCGAGTACATGAAATCTTTCGCAACCCTCGCATTGTTTGACGGGCTGTGAAATATGTTTGCAGTTTGAGTTTGAGAAGATTTCGATCGCTTTGCGCAGCGGGTGTCAGGGAAAACGATTGGATTCCGATCGAAGAAATATTTCAATCCTAAAATTTCAGCGCTGAAAATGTCGAAATATTTCATTCATAAATTTGCAGCAATTTTGAATGTGAAATATTTCACAGCCATGGGTTGTGAAATATCTTTGCAGTTTGAGTTTGAGAAGTTTTCGATCGCTTTGCGCAGCGGGACGACATTGTTCAGGAATAGATGAGAAATTCTATGAGATTACAAAAATCAAATGTTGAATTTTGACATGGTGGAAATCCAAACTATTAACAAGTCCCTTATAAATACTGGGGTCGTGGGCTTTTGCGGAGTAATTTCCTAAAAGGAAGTTCAAGACTGTTGTTCTGTACACTGGAGCAATTTCAGCTGTAAGTGCGCGATATGTTAATAATGCTTTAGATGCTGCATTCTACGATATATTACAAGCGCCGTTTACAATTCCTAAATTCATGAATGAATCGCCGTTGCAATAGGCCAAGAATTGGTTTATAAACGTACCAGGACGTGGAAAGCGATAGAATTTGTTAAAATACTGTAAAACTCTTCACTTTCTAACCTTTTCTACAGGTGTCCATCTTTCCCATATCTGGTGTCCGTCTTACCCGAACATTTCAAAACTGCACGAAAAAAAACATGTTTTTCATTCATGAAAAAAACGCAAAAATCGATGGAAACTTAAAAATTTTAACACATTTTCTGATAAAACATGAGTGTAAGATAATGTATGCACATTTTCATGGTCGTTGCACTTACATATCCCTAGATTTTTACCATTTCCCTTAAGGTGTCCGTCTTTACCTAACTTCCCCTATCAACAGCACATAGCAAAGTGAGTGAAAGTGATATCATAGGATGGTTTGCATCTGTGTTCAAATGGTTAAGTGATAACGGCTATGCCAATATTCTACAAGACCCTTCAAGAGTTTTTAATGGAGATGAAACATCGTTTTATATGCATCCTGAAACAAAGGAAATGCTTGCACAAAAAGGGTCACGTAATGTATATGAAATCGAAAAAGCACCAGCAAAGCAGAATATAACGGTAAAGCTGTCGTTCTGCGCCAGTGGATTTGATATGCATCCACACATCATTTTTCCCGGACAACGACTGAAAAGGGAAATTTTACAAGGTTTTCCGGCTGCATGGGGTATAGGCCATAGTGAACGTGAATGGATGGATACCAACTACTTTAAAAATTACATCGAAAAAGTGTTTCATCCGTGGTTAGTGAAACAAGGCACAAAATTTCCTGTTTTTTTGTGGACGGCCATGTATCCCATAAATCTATAAAAGTTGCTGATATTTGCAAATCACTTGGTATAATTTTAATTGCATTATACCCCAACACAACCCACATCACCTAACCTGCTGACGTTGCCATTTTTAAACCGCTGAAAGACGCATGGAGAGATTCCCTGGAGCAATGGCGTTATGAAAATGCTAATGAAAATTTCACCCTGAACTATTTCGGCGAAATGCTACAGAAAGCAATGAAAATCGGTATCAACACAGCTAGCTTTAACAATGGATTCTGAGTGTATGGTTTGCATCCCTTCACCCCAGAGCACGTTGACTATACGAAATTCCTAAACAAATTACAGTTACATCCCGGCGCAAGTCATCCAGAAATAGCTTCCCAGGCAACGGTAATACACGCAGAAGATACCAGAACAACACCTGCACATCCAAACAGTGATTAAAAATATGCATCAATTCCAACTGGCACACTGAGGCTTGCGTTAGACATGATTGGTGACGAAGCGCTGCAAAGAATAACAAAAAAGGACATTACAAAACTATCTCGCCTTGAAAGATGCATTCTATATTTTATACAGAATTCATAAAGCCATATGTTACAATAGAATCAAATATGGAAGATTATGATTAACAAAGCATCGCACATTTAAGTAATTATGAAATGGAAATACCATCTGAATCCCAGAACCACCCACACGAACATAATATTGATACAGTTTATACAAGTAAACCTTTATCGACCGAATATTATTTAACATTATTGAATGAAAATCTAGACAACCAGGAAATGGAAATACCATGTGAATCGCACAACTACTCACAAGACCATTACAGTGCAACAATTTGTACAAATTAACTATTATGGACTCAACATTATTCAGATGGTTTTGCATGTGAAGACCTGATTATCGATCCCGTTGAACCATTTTCTCCCGTCGAACTGTACAGACAAAGTTCCATAGATCAATACGTTTTTTTTTCGAACCATCTGAACCACCAATAGAGCAACTGATTAATCAAAATGACTCGTTCATGGAACAGGCTGAGCCCCCAAATACTTCAGAAGGATCTAGCAACCTGGAACGTCTGGTGGAAGAATCGTTTGCGAGAGCTCAATACAGCAGGCAAAGCTCAAAATAAGGAAAATGTGCCATTTTCAGACGTTTTCAACTTGCCCCCCACACCTTGCCGAAGTAAAAAACATCGCAATTTTAAATTGCGCTACTACTCAGTCCTTACTGCAGGAGAGCGGCTGGATGACATGAACCGCAAAGAGGAAGAAAAACTTCGACTGCAAGAGGAACGCAAGAAAAAAGCTATGCTACGCCAGAAAGACAAAGAAAAGCGAGAAGCGGAACAAAAAGCTAAAAAAGAAGCTCGATTGCTAAAGAAAAACGAATGTGATAACGTAAAAAAGTGCTATAGTCGAATTAAATTTATATAGTTAAGTGAAATAAATATAATCTTATTCCTTAACATAATTTTAACTGTGTTTATCATGGTTTTTTTATCTGCCTGAAACATTATTTGATTATGAAAAGTAAGTTATAAAGAGTATAGTCTCCTCTCTCCGATATGGGTGTTAAAAATGATCGTTAAAACCCTCATAAAGCGTACCCCTTATTACTAATTTTTCGCATTACGAGCAAATTCAAATACTCTACAAATACCTCTCTCAGCCAGTAAATTCTCGAGTAACGATCAATATTTTTCACGTTCAGGATATGTATTTTAGCGAGCTTTTGTAAAATATAGAGCGCATTTGGTTAACAGTAATCATTTCTATAATTTTGATAATTTACTATTAATTACCGGAATTAGTTGCCTCACTTTTCATTCAAATCACATGGAGAAGAGTCCCCTGCATAACAAGTTTTACACATAACATAACATAACGAGTGAATCACTGAAACCGGTTAATCTCGTTATGCCAGGTTCCACTGCGCTACATGCTGGTACACCTATTCTCATCCAAATTTGAATCATAATCCGATTGATATGGATTGCAATGCATGTGCATTTAAACGATTGTAATGGATCATTTGTACGTATGTTTGGATCCTTCGCGACTGCATTTGTATGGGCTTCTGATACGATTGAGGCTGGCAATCCATAGCGACCCGATTGAAACTCAAAATTACGTGAGATCAGATGTATATGCTTAAGAAATTTTTACGCAATATTAAGACAGTCTGCCTAATATAACTAAAATTTTATTGATAATCTTAAAATTTGAAGCACAATAAAAAAAAAGGTTGAATAGAAGCATGGTTCAGTTACGATAGTCTGCCGAAAGCGGGAACTGTTTTGGTTAATGTTTTGCTGTTAGTTTCTATTATGACCGTCACTGACAGTATCATCAGCATCTCATTTTTTGCGTTTTGCGGCAGTATAAAAGGAGAGCCAAACCGTGTTGTGCTTCATTCTTCCATCAGTGGTCAAGGTGAAAGGTTGCTGTTTAAAAATTCCACAAAATCATCATGGGTCGCGGAAAGCACTGCACACCAGAGGAGCGAAAACACATTCAGGGGCTGTATCGTGAGAACGTGCCAATCAAGACAATCTGCAAGGCGTTCGGCCGTTCGCGGACGTTTGTGGACAACGCCATTCGTAGCGAGGCTACGGGTAAATCGACAGGTCGTCCGCGAAAAACAACGGCTGACGTTGACGCGCAGATGGTTGAGATAATCAGGGCGGACCCTTTCAAAACTTGCAATCGTATTAAGCAGGAGCTTAGATTGCAAGTTTCGGCGAATACGGTGTCGCGCCGTTTACACGCCGGTGGGTTCTGTGCCCGGAAACCACGAAAGGTTCGTAAGCTGCAGCCGCACCACGTAGAAGCGCGCATTCGGTTTGCCGAAGAGCATTTAGCTGCATCCATCTTTTGGTGGAGCAAAATATTTTTTTCGGATGAGTCCAGAATCAATCTGGATGGTTCGGACGGCACTAAATACGTCTGGCGCCTTCCTAAACAGGCTTATCATCCAAAAAATACTATAAAAACCCTAAAGCACGGAGGCGGCCACGTAATGGTGTGGGGTTGCTTCTCCTGGCACGGCCCGGGTCCTTTGTTCCGTATCAAAGGGACACTGAACTCGGAAGGGTATAGAAACATGCTACGTCGTAAGATGTTGCCACACGCCCGACAAAAATTCTGAGACGAAGAGCATTACATCTTTCAGCACGATAACGACTCAAAGCATACATCGCGATTAGTTTAGTCCAGACCTCAACCCGATTGAGAATCTGTGGTCAACTCTCAAGCGTTAGCTTAAGAACAAGCATGCACGTTCTGCCGATTCCCTATGGACGTTCTGCCTATTCCCTACGCTGCAAGGCTATGTGGAAACGCATAGACAGGAAACGCATAATAATACCGGCTATAACGCCTGTTTAAAATGCACCGTTGAAGGGAATCATAGCGAGGCTGGACACAACATCGTTTATGCAAATGATTCAAATGCAAGAAAACGAACAAATGAAAAATTCCGTAAATATGAATATCCAGGACATCAAATAACAACAACACCCCTATGTCAATTGAATAACTTTGACATAGTGCAGCATGTAACTATTTCAGATCTGTTGCACTTGTTTCATCTAGGGATTAATTATAGGATGGCGTGATGGAAAGCTAGGCAAGAGAGCATGGTCCCAAGAGCAATGCCAAAAGATATCCGCTGCTTTATTAAAGATTAATCTTCCTTCGGAAATGCATCGCAAATTACGTTCCATAAAATATTCGAATTTTTGGAAAGGAGTAGAGTTTGGATACTTTTTAAACTACGCGGGACTTGTTGTGTTGAAGCCACATTTGCCAAATGAGTTGTATAACCATTTTATGTTGCTATTTTGTGCTGTAACATTGCTTTCGTCAAATGTTTACAAGACGAAGTGGAAGGTGGCTGGGCAACTGCTAGACAAATTTGTGAAAGATTTTGAAACTTTGTATGGGGAACGTTATATTAGCAGCAATGTTCACAACCTACGTCATGTTCTTGAAGAAGTAGAGCATTTTGAATCGTTGTGGTCTATTTCCACGTATGTATTTGAAAATTATTTACAGTTTTTGAAGCGCTTGCTGCGAAGCGGGTGGAAAAATTTAGAACAGGCCATAAATCGACTGTACGAAATGGATGAAATGAACATGCAGCATGCATCAACTCAATCCAATAGCAATTATCCAACTGTAAAGCAGCGCGGTAATGTTTCAACACTTAACATTAATTCTAATTTTCTACTACAGAATAACACCCGAAATGGCTGGTTCTTGACAAAGAACGATCACATAGTGAAGTTCCAAAGTGCCACAAAAGAATATTTGAATGGTAGCGAGAGTATTACTGGTAAAAAGATAAATGTGAAAGGCTTAGTTTTCAACGAGCCATTTGAGTCAAGCGAATTTTTTGTTTTCAAAGGATGCATTAATACGTTATCTGAAACATGTGAAGACTTCGGGTTAAATGATATTAAATGCAAATTTGTAGCATTGCCCACATAGCGAAAAGAGGAATTAATTTTTGTTCCTGTAATACATACGCCTGTTGAATAAAATAAAAACATAACAAATAAAGTGAAACCTCTCTTTTTTTAATTTTAATTCACGTCTTAAATTATTTTATAACGTATTACGAATGAAAATAAAGGTAAGTTTTCGTTTTATCCGCAGTTCTTATATAGTTATAAATTGACTATGATTTTTTAATAATTATAACCAAACATTTTTAGTCATTTTGGATGACGTACAACGTATTTAAAATACTAATTTATAACGTAAAAATAAAATCATCCATGATTATTACTATTACGTTTTGCGGTATGGCTTGACGTTCGCTTCGTATTGTCAATATGTATACGTTCAGCAGCATGTCTTAATTTTTTTTGTGAGTATAAAGCAACATAATTAATAGCCGGTGTTCATGAATTTGTGCTCCCTATTTCTACAAATAATTGTAAAATATTCTTATAATTACGTAAACCTGTTTTAGTTACATTACATGTTTTGCTTATACCGGACCAATTCATTTGCGCAAAGAATGTTTTTGTAAATAATAAATCTATCGCATCGTGTAAACGATTATCCACATCATTGCGTGTGATTTGCAGTTGCATCAATCTGACTACCTTTCGCGTGAAATCCGAATCATTATTTAGTTTAACATCGAAGGTTTTCAATTCTTCTTCAGAATTAATCTGATTCACTTCAAATTCCGTCCTGGAAAGTAAACCTTCGCGAGGACGAGTCCTTGTAATCAGTTCTTCTGATATGAATCTAGAACGTGCTGTATTCTTTAAAACGATATCCATTTTGGTGTCAATTTGGTCCATGCGGTTATTGATCACCTTGAAATTTTCTTTGATTTCATCGTTTTTTTCATTAATCTGAGCAGTTAATGAGACACAAAACTCGTCAAACATTACGCGTAAGTCCTCAAGTTCCTTGTACGCAAGAGGAGTAGAAATTTTTCTTTTTTTGTGTGCTGAAAATAGAAACAAAAATAAATAAAACGTATTTGAGCGACAGTTGTTAAAACTTGCCAGTAGGATTATTGACGACTATCTGGTGTTCATATTTTGAGGTATCATTATTGGTAGCTGCAAAAAAGTAAATGTTAAAGTCATAAGTGCAATCATAAGAATTTGTTTTCATGTAACTTGCGATATACCTGCTTCTAAACTTGTGTTGTTTGTTAAAAACGTCGAATTAATATTGAGTTCCGAAAAAAAACACTTAGAAAAAATAAACAATACTCACCTTTTGGTAATTCTATGAACCGTGCGTTGTCTACGTAATTCTGCTCCGAGGAAATACGTGCACCTGTGAAAGAACCAATATAATTATTGATATACAAACTTCATTGGCATAGTAGCTTAAACGAACCATCGTAATAAAAGATTGCCGTAGAACTTATCCGAGTGGAGCAAGGATGCGATACAACATCAAGATCGACCAAGCTGGAATATTTGACTGTACAGTAAATTGTAAGTAAAGAGTATATGAGGATAATAGTTTGTTATTTGCATTAAAACACACATAGCACGAATTGACCTCACAACCTTCATTTAAAACTTTCACACACACACACACACACACACACACACACACACACACACACACACACACACACACACACACACACACACACACACACACACACACACACACACACGCACACACACACACACACACACACACACACACACACACACACACACACACACACAAACACACACACACACACAAACACACACACACACACACACACACACACACTTAAATAATACTTACTTGTCTACTGTACGTTTTCCCTTGTAATATTGGATACCATTGAAGAATTCGTTGAAGATTTTATGTCGTTTGTTTTATCCATCACAAAACACGTCCAGCAGCGAGGTTTTTGATCAATATGATTTAATTAAATGAATCATCAATCATATAATGCAAAATATGATCTGCACACGCAGATCTGTGACAGCAAAAACATTTCCTGAGAAAACCTGCGTTCAACCAAGCTATTGTTCTATGTATCTTTATTTTATTTTATTTTATTTTTTTATTTTATTAATTGCTCGGCCACGTTGGGTTACAGCAATAGTGCTTACTGACTATAGTATACAATTATTCACGAAGGAGTTGGAAGGAGTTTATGGTACGGAAAAGGAGCGAAGACGGGATCGGTAGACAGGATAGGATATGTTGAAATCGAACAGATCAGAAGTACTATAAAAAGACGACATAGCTCTTACAAAAGGCTCATTGCGAGCAAAACGTGTACGACATATAGGTAACTGGAGACGAAAACGATAACGTAAGGTGCGACAAGGTGCATACAAATGTAAGCGCGACAGAAGTGAAGGAGTATCAATCGTATTGAGCAATATGCCAGCGACGAAAGAAGCCTGAGCGACCGAGAGGCGGTGCTCCAACTTGGCAAGGCCTAATAGAGTGCATCTATCGTCATACGAAGGAAGCGGAATAGAGTGATGACCCAGCGACCTACGAAATACGATCCTTGTAAAACGTCTCTGGATCCTCTCAATCCTTTGGAGCAGAGATAGTTGAACAGGAGACCAGATGACACAGGCATATTCCAGTACGGAACGGACCCAACAACAATAAAAGGACTTAAGACAAAAAGGATCACGAATTTCAGTGGACATGCGACAAATATAACCAAGACTTTTGTTGGCCTTGTTGATGACATAGTCCGTGTGCTCCTTGAAAAAAAGACTCGGGTCAAAGAAGACGCCAAGATCCTTAGACAAGGACGCACGGGGAATAGGGGCATCACAGACACTATAAGCATGAGTTATACTTGTAGAAGATCGGAAGAAAGACAAGACAGAACATTTTTCAGGACACAGGACTAAACCGTTAGAAGCACACCATGTAGAGAATTTACAGAGCCAGGATTGAAGGACTAGACAATCAGCTGTAGAAGATACAGGAAGAAAAATTTTAACGTCATCCGCATATAGCAAGAAGCCGTTAGGAGGAAGGATCGAAGTACAGTCATTGAGGAAGAGAATGAACAGTAAGGGACTAAGGACACTACCTTGAGGGACACCCGAAGAACTAAGAAAACATTCAGAGAAAGAGCCACAGATTTTAACTGCATATGAACGATTCTCAAGATAGGAGTTGAACCACGGCAATATAGAGCCACCGAAACCTAGTTTTCGAAGCTTAGCAACAAGTAATGATAGAGGTATACTGTCAAATGCCGCTTTGAAATCGGTATAGATAGTGTCTACTTGCTTACCACTAGACAGAAGACAAAAAACACATTAGGTTGGTGGACACTGAGCGATTGGGCATAAAGCCGTGTTGTTCCGTAGAAATATAATTTTTTACACAAGGCATTACAGATAAATGGACAATTGACTCGAGGATTTTAGAACACGCACAAATAATAGAAATGCCTCTGTAGTTTGATGCTAGTGTGCGGTCACCTTTCTTATAAATGGGAACAAGCCAAGCTAGTTTCCATTGACTAGGAAAAATCCCTACACTAAGCGAGCGAGAAAAAAGACGAGTGAGAATAGGAGTGAGGGTATTGCCACATTTTTTCAAAACACAGGCAGGGATGCCATCGGGGCCTGGTGAAAACGAAGTTTAAAGTTTGGATAAAGCGGATTTTACTAGGCTTTCACTTACAACGACTGAATTACATGATATCACATCAGAGGGCGTGTAAGACAAGCCTACGTCCAAAGGAACCTTAAAAGTACTAGGATCGACAAATACACTAGAGAAATGTTTGGCAAACAGGTTACATATATCAGGATTGGACGTAGCAGAGGACAGATCAAGAAACAGGGTGGATGGAAGGCTAGCAGAGCCTCGCCGAGAGTTCGCAAAACGAAAGAATGACCCAGGATCAATAGTGAAGCGCATTTGAAGACGCCTAACGTAGCGACGATACAGATGGCGATTAAGAAGACGATAAGCCTTAGCCGCATATTTATATACACAAAGATTGTGTAAAGTATTATTTAAACGGTAGGCGCGTTGAGCGCGGTTTTTGTCCGATTTTAATAGACGTAAAGCTCTGTTCGATCACTTAGGATTAGGAGCGGGTTTAAGGAGAGGACAGCAGGAAGGGAAGGCGGAAGTGATTACATTAGTAAACGCTGCTACAGCTTGATTTATGTCACAGTCAGCATCAATAAAGGACCAATCGGTATCGGCTAATATACGATGAAGCTTTTGGTAGTCCAATTTCCTAAAATTGAACATACGAGCCGTAGGTATTCGTTGAGAGGATGCAGGGCGAGAGTGCGTAAGGAGCACGCTTGTCTCAAGAGCAGGATGATGATTGTCTAGCGCGACGAGTGGAACAGGTGAAGCTATGACGGGGGAGCAGCACTCCAAGAAGGCAGCATTGGCAAATAGAAGGTCCAATTGTCTTCCGCGTATATTTTTTATGCCGGATAATTGCAGCAAACCGTTTACCGACATTCCATCAAGCAGAGAAACATTTTCACGAGATACACCAGTAGGAATGAACTGATTAACGCACGATGCCGACGGTTGCCAGGAGAGTGATGGTGAATTAAAATCACCAAGTAACACCATAAGATCATTTGGTTTAAGTTTGCCAGCAACGAAACTAACACTCTCATGTAAAACGTCAAGGACTACTTCGGAAGAACGCAAATCGGGTGGGATGTAAACGGCGTCGATATAGATTGCAAAGTTTTGAAGCTTAACAATTGTCCGAACAGACTCCAGCGAGTCGAACGGCAGTGATAAAGTTGACGTGTTCAGCACGGAAGATCAGGCAATGAGTACACCACCACCACGACAGCGGTTACTGTTGAGAGAATTTCGGTCGCAGCGATAGATGACATACGCATCCTCCGAGATAAGAGAGGACGGAATTGAGCCATCGAGCCATGTTTCAGTTAACACCAACACATCCATATCAAGCTCAGATAGAGAGAGGCGTAACTCGTCTAGTTTTGTGCGCAATCCTCTTACGTTTTGATAGTAGATGTTTAGTCGATCGATCGAAGGAATGAGAGAGCGAGATGCGCCGGGAGTGCTCTCGCTGCAAGTTATTAACGGCGGAAGAGAGTCAGACGGATTGTGTGTATTGGATGCAGGGTTAGCTTCCATCAATTCGGGTAAAATCGGTAGATCATGAAAATCTTCAGCCGGATCAGCCGGTTTACGCTTGCTGAAAGTACTGCGTATAAGGCAAGCTCATAGGACCATGATCGGGCGAAATAGTGAAATCAGCGTTTCGCAGTTGTGTCGTGTGGTTGATAGAAGGTGGCGATGAATGATGATCCGATTCACGGGTAACAGGCGCAGAAGGTGCAAGGGATGCTGCAGTAGTGGGTCGCCAAACATTGACGGAGCGGGGATTAAGGTCGATGAACTCCTTAAAAGAGATCCCGCGAGGCCAGGTTGAAGCAGCCAAAGCAATAGCCCGGTGCGAATCCGGTACACCAATTTTAAAAGATACGTAGGAGAGCGTAGAAAGATCCCGGTCGCGCCGTACAAGGCTATATACCAAGATGTCGTCTGTCCCTATGTTAGAACAGGCCATTTCACGGATCGCTTCAATCGGAGTATCAGGAGCAATACGGGAGATAAAGACCCAAGTACGGCGTGGGCGTTCAGGAACGGTCGTAATATTGTTGTAGGACAACCCTGTACCCGATGACAGCATAGCGCGTGTAACGGTATTGGTAGGCGACGAGTCGGGAGAGCGATCCATCAATCGACGTTTGGAAGGATTCTCACCAACAGCTTGATGGGTGAGCTTAGAGGCCGCAACTGGAATCGTGGTCGTAGAGTGCGTAGCAGGAATCGCAGAATGGTGAGCACTCGATGTAGTAGTATGAGTGGCAAGATGAGAATTGAGCTTGTTCATTAGTGAGTTGAATGAAGTGAGAAACTCACGGTGCATGAGATCAAGCCCCTTGATGCCATGCTTAACTTCATCAAGCGTTGTGAGTAGTGGAGCCTGTGAGTAGTTGCGTTCCATTGAGTGAGAAGCAGTAAGTGAGTCGATGAAATCTTTCACGGAACGAATTGACGATGCTGATTCCTGTTTCATCAAAGCTATCTCGTTTCTAAAACAATCCAGTGAAGAGGAAAGTTCAAGTCGCAAGCCAGCTGATGTCGCCTGCACAGAACGTGAGGTATCGCGGAAATCGGACTGCAACGATTCCAACAGGTAGGCAGCGTCACGAGAAAGGCTGTGCGAGAAGCGTAAAGTGTCAACGGCCCGCAAACGCTGAGCACAATCCGCGCAAGCCCAAAATAAATTTTGTGACTTCTTAAAATCACGCAGGAGCGGGGTTGAAAGTCCAATGCACTTATCGTGGTAATAGTGTTCACACAGACCGAAGCACGGAATTGGATCGTTGCTAATAGCACCTTCACATTTCTTACAGATCACGGACGCCATCGCAAAATAGCACAGTGAGTGGTCACAACAACCGCAGGCGGATCGCAATGTTTATTTGTTGAACCGTACAAATTCACAGGTGCCGCACAAATTTGTGATACGTGAACGCGCGAGTGCGAATTAACCGAACTAAAACAGTTCAAGCACTTAAACACCAAGAAAATCGCGGTAAAAAATCAACTTGGAAATAGCAGAGTGAGAAAGCACAACCAGCCGCTATGAGTGACAAGTGACAAGTTATCACTTGACCCTAATATCATAAAACCTAACTTAAAATAACAAAACTTATCCTTGTCATTTAGCTCACTTGCTAGGACGACGGATCGAAATCGACGGTAAGTAAAATTGACACTATATAAACCTAACATTAAATCTTGATTCTGCCGGCCTATCTTTCCAGAGAACGAACATCAAGTAAATAAAACCGTGTGCGCAGAACTGTGGAGAACAGATTGTCATAATGTCTCAACCCACACACTACAATACCACCAACGATGTATATACGTAAAATGAAGAGGGGAGGGGGCGGATGGAGAAGAGTGTGTGCGTGCAAAAAATAAAGCTGCGCACAGCACAAGCACCTGAAGCGTTTTTTTGCATTCTCTCTCTTTTTTTTGCCGTTTCATTTTTAGCTGTAATGCTTCGTTTGAAGTTTTGCGCCGCAGTTGAGGTTATGTGCCAAAATTGAGGTTATGTGCCGAAAAAAGTCTGAATCTCGTACACTGGCCTGTATCGTATACCATTTCGATTGCGATCGAAATCAAAATCCGATGAACAAAAGTTCATTTTGAATGAACAAAATTCACTTTGGTATCGCATACGGGTTGTTCATTCGATCGTAATCGAAATCGAAAAGTCAGTTTCGACCAGTAGACAAATCCTATGTAAAACATCGAGCAGTCGACTATTTTGTCGACAATTGGTATCGCATACGCTCTTTGTCGATCGAATTCATTTCGACTAGGTAGGGGGTAGTCGAAATCTCTTGTACAATCTGATTTCATTCATTTTTTTTTTTGAAAAATAACAAAAAAATGCATGCAGACATGAAAAATATGAGTGAAATTATTATTTACAAAACAGTAATGTATAAATTTATGGAACAATAAATGAATAAAAATCTGTTTTAAAATACTGAAACATTTGTAATGAAAATTAAACTAATGTCTACATAAAAATATTATATAAATAAATAAAAAACAATTTAATAACCTAACGTTCTCTAATCTCCGATCTCTTTTAAGGCCCAGGTCTATGAACATGTTGCGGCAACATTTGTTCAATGGCAACATTTGTGGATTTTACTATTTATTTCAAAACCGTTGCACGCATTTGCAAATACAAATACATTCTAAAATTAAGTTGATATTATTTTTCAACCGTTACACACGACTGAAAATGTTCCTGCGACAAATAAACATGAAACAAATCGATTTGTTTCTTTTGTAATAAAAATGTTCCCGCGGCATGAATTTGACAATTTGTCCATACGATTTGGCAACAAATGTTCCCGCCACATTTGCATAGACTCGGGCCGACGCTACCTCTGTCCGCTATCTTAATAGGGTTGTATTCCAAACCGTCATATCTACAACCACTTACGAACAATATAATTCTTCCATACCCAATATATGCCTACACAGATAGGCTGTTGTAGAGTTACGTAGAATGTTTTGATTGCAATCAAGAGGGTTAATCATGAATCGGTACGCTTCTGGCCCAAGGTGTATGGATATTAGGAGGTGAAGTGCTTCAGAGCAAATTGACATTTCACGACTTGACATAACAATACTGGGGGCTCCGATATAAAAATCGGGGAGGGCTGGAGGGGGGTATAGAAAATTGTATGCGATTTGACATAACAATACTCAATGATGGCGCCCGGAAAACGCGCTAACAATTCACCTCCTTAATAAACACACCTTGTTCTGGCCACTCCAACTGTCACTTTCTGCTCACCACTTTGTCAAAATCTGTCAAAACTATCCAAACAACATCAACGACTGACCTAATTCGTATGAAATGCTGAAGAATAATGAAACTGGCTGGTGCTGATTTCTTTTCATTGTTTTTACTGATACGATTTCAATAGAGCTTGATTCAACTTGTGTGCTCTGGTGCATGAAGGTGATGCAAGAAACTGATAAGAGCAATTTACTGTAGAAAATCAAGTTCCAGTTGAAACGTGAGTGCGGAAGCTATGGAGAAAGCCGAAAGTGCGTCTCGCATTACCAAGGATCAAATAGAACGTTTGATCCAAATAATGGAACAAAACCATTGATGTTGCCAAAGGTGTTTGTGTGAATCCAGCATCATTTTGGCACGAAGTTAGCATGGAACTTAATAGCTTAGGTCCTGCTAAGGATAAATATTCGTGGAAAAAGGTAAAATTCAAAACATCGCATACAATATTGTATAACTTTTGTGTTAACATATGTATTGGGATAAATATATGAAATAAATAATAACAGCACAACAACCGGATGTGTTAGTTCTCATTTTTGAATGTTGTTTAATTTTCCGGAATTCTATTTAAAATGCAAAGATTATGCAAAGCACAACACACGTTTACAATCCTTGCGCATTTAGTGGGAGAGTAGTGCAATTGCCTTTCACCGTTTATACATCTAAATTTCCCTTTTAGCATACCAATAGTATTTTCTATGATAACGCGTCCTTGAGCATGTTTTGTATTGTAATCGGCCTCTGAACTTCCAGGTTGTGTATTTGCGTAAGGTTTTAATAACCACGGTTTACTTGGATATGCAGAATCACCTAAAATAAAGTTCAAATTATTGCATATCACTTTAATTTAATGTTAATTGTTGTTCTACAAACCCAACAGTTTAAACATTCTTTCACCATTCCTCCACTTTTGCTCAAAGAATGACTTAGCTGGACTGTTATCAAAAATAAATGCATCGTGATTCGATCCACTATATTTGGCATTAACATACCGAATGATGTGTTTGTGGTCACATATCTGAAACAACATTTTATATTAGACACTATACGAACACCTATGCTGTGTTTTAATTACAAGAAGCGCATTTAAGCTGTAGAATCCTTTCCTGTTGAAATATATTACTGAGTCTTCAGTAGGAGCTATCATTCTGATATGTGTACCGTCCACAGCCATAACAGCACCAGCAATGCCAGATTTACCATAGAAAAATCTACGTGCCTCCATTTGTTCCTCCTCCGTCATTTCCAGCATTATGTGCCTCTTAAGTTCATTTTCCAGAGCACGTAATGTTTCATCGAACATTTCGGAAAATGTCGATTGTCCCATTGGCACCGTAAAATCGTTGCCTACACCCAGCTGGTAGGATCCTTGTGCTAAAAATTTTAGAGCTGCTGCCAGTTTTTGTTCTGCAGATAACCCACGATTGTGTTTCGGCATTATTGCTGGTTCAATTTTTTCAAGGATATCTAAAAATAAATCCTTCGAAATCCGAAAATTTTTCCTAAAACTATAGCAAGCTATCAGTACAAGTGCTTCTTCTACCCGGACTGTTTACTTACGCGGCATCGTCTAAACTCAAAGGATCTAATTCCTTTCGCAATTTTCGCCGATATTTCTTTAAATCCACATTTGCGGATCGACGATCACGATTGTACAGTAAAATTGAAGCAATCATCATTAAATAGCAAAGCACAATGATAAAATGTATTCTCATTCACATGTATTCACTGCTCCCTGCATTCGCAATGTAAACAAACCGCTGTTTGACAGAACGCAAACTGCTCGACAAGTCGATCGTATAAGTTTTCTCGATCGAAATCGACAAATCGTATGCGATACCTATTTCGAGTCGATTTCGATTTCGATCGACAATTTTGCTTCGATCGCAATCGAGTCGTGTTTTCTTATACGATACGGGCCACTGTTTCGTTTGTCAAATCGTGCACGAAATGTTTGTCGAAAAAACAGCCGAAAAGTGACATTTTCACTTGCTTGGGGCGCTGTTAAATGTACACATGAGTTACATGAGTTCAATGAGAGGTGCGCTCACCTCGCGTGAATTGACAGCAACGTCAGGTTGCGTCATTTGTACTACTTACGGACATTGTATATCCCAACAGAAGGTGCTGGCGGAGGTGGAATCGTTGACCATTGACAGAACCCGTACTGGAGAAAGCCGCGCACTTGTCTGTATAGATGATCCAACTTCTTGGGATAACAACGGTGTCGCTGGGTGAGAAAACATTACACGTAATCCGGTCGCTCCTGTTGGCAGTACTCGCACAGGAGGAAATTTCGCACCTTGTTGAGAACGTGTTATGGTTGATTTTACCATTTCAACGGATTTCAGTGTGGATGGTTGTTGTAATGCTATAAAAAAAAACTTATTAATAAAATATGTTCAATAGCTCAATTAAAACGATGTGTTCTACACGGTGGTTCAACTTAGACTCTAACATTTATCGTTCATGCATTTTTCTGTTCCTATATACGTGTACGTTCTCACTAACACTTACTCTAATCGTTTCTTAGATTATGGCTACTTGTATGCTATGAACCTTCCTGCATACATCTAGGCGCTAACAAAATGTCTATTTTAAACACTCGTGGTTACTTGTGTAGATACTTACAGGATAATTAGTTAGCTCCATTTCAGCACATGTAATTTTTGCGATATGGTCTAATTTAAGATAAGCACTTTCGATTTCACTTTGCAAGAACACTTCAGATTATCAAGGATGATTAACGCTCTCTGTTATTATTTCGTTCACAGCCTCAAACCAACAAAACAGTGGGTCCCAAGGACGCAAAAACCCGACGGCGGCCTGTGTAATCTGAGCTCTCTACAAAGCTCTCCACGAAGCTCACGTTTGCAGTCTTGTCGAGAGCTTCGCCACAGACGCCCGAACCATCCGTCAAGCACACATCTAAACGTTCTGGTTTCTTCAGCCGCTCACGCATACCAATGTGTTTGCTCCACCCCCTTTTTCGGATTGCTTATAGAAATGATGAGGCTGTTCACATTTGCTTTATGCGCACATTCGCATGCTGTTTATTGAATAATATCCCTCTCCCTTCCCACATGTGTTTTGGCATACTCCCGCTGTGTAGACGGCAGAACGCTTTCCCCCTTCCAAATTTACCGTTCTTCTTCCTCTCGTTCTTCCTTCCTTCTACTGCGCTCGGGGTACCATCCGTGTTCAGCTGGCTTCTGTTAAGTAATGACGTCCTCACCGGGGGCTGCGCACGTTTCGACAGGTTCTTGGCGTTAGTTTGTGGCAGTGTTGTGCTGAACGCTGTCCAAATAAATGAACCCAAGTAGCAGAGCCGAAGTTGCCGAGAGATTTTTCTGTGAGCCAAAGCGAGAGGCCCTGTCTTCTCTCTCTAGATTTTGGGCAGCAAACCGCCGCGCGTGTACAGGTGTGTGCGTGTGACGAAAAACGATGGATGAAAAACGCGAAGAGCGGGGTCTTGGGCAGTGGCACCCCGCACGACAAAATCGAGCAGTTTTGTAACTCGGATTTTCGATCGCTTTCAGCCAAAAGCGATCGAAAAAGCGAGCAGAAATGTCAGGGAAAACGCTTGGATTCCGATCGAAGAAATATTTCAATCCTAAAATTTCAGCGCTGAAAATTTCGAAATATTTCATTTATAAAATTGCAACAATTTTGAATGCGAAATATTTCATAGCCATGAGGCCCGATTATTAAACACAAATTGTAAAGACAAGTTGTCAAAATCGGAAGATTTGTATTATGAAATCCGTTTGTGTTGTGTGTTGGAAAAATGAAATTTAACGAAACACAAACTCACAAGCACACTGCCAAGATCTGTATTATGAAACACAAACGGAAATCCAAAACTGTCAAACAGCTTTCCGTCAGCTTTTTGTCACGGAAAGGCGCCAATCTCAGATTGTTTGTTGTTGTGTTGTGTCGGTCAGAGTTGTTGCATTTGCTTTCACGACAAAATGTAAGTATTTTATTTCAGAAATAATCAAATTTTATCATTTTAAACAAAAATATGTGTACCACCATATCCATACAAATGGCGATATGCTGGAGATATTGGAGACGTGCTGCTGTTTCGGCTTAAGAAGCTGCTGGTATTTCCTTCCTCTGCTGTTGTTCGAAAGGTAGTCGAAAGTTCAACAGCATTGGATTCCAGCAACTTCTTCAGTGAGTGACTGCTTCAACAACCAACAGCATAGGCACATATAATTATCACATCTAATACTGCATACACTTTTAGGAATAACAAAGACGCCCGCACAACCAGAATGCAGTACCAAAAAATGGTCGACAAGTTGGAAGATGTCCCCGACATCGCTAGAGGGATGTTCAAAGGTGACCAGACCGCTTTTTGGGAAGAGATGGCCGAGCATCTTAACGCCCTTGGACCGCCAATTCGAACGGGTGCAACGTGGAAGCGGGTAAGATTAAAAGAGCAACAATACTTATATACATTTTGCTTTTAATTTTCGATGTCTGTTTTTACAGGTATGATTATAAATGTGCGGTCAAAAAAAAGCTGCGAGTTAATAAAGCGTCGTTGTTGGCTACTGGTGGCGGGCCGTTCCATCAACGGCCCTTAAACGACGTGGAGGAACGAGTTGCTGACTTGACCAACTTAAAGGCCACAATAGAAGGCAACTCTGGCCGTTCTTTCGGTGATAAGCTTTGCACGATGGACAGCAACAACAACAACAACAACCAATTGTTGGCGAATAACAATAATGAGCAAAACATAGAACACGAGCAGAAAATAACGAGCAGCAAAACCCGGTGGTAGCCAAAGCTCGACAGAAACGGAGCCGGAAGCGCAGAAACACCGAAGCGGTATTGCGCCAAAACGAAGAGCTGCTACAGCTTATGAAGCGCAACATAGAGGCGCAAAAAGAATCTACTTCTGCTCTAACGAAGGTAGCTGGCGCAATAGAGAACGCAACAGCAGCGCTGAAAGAGGCAATGGAACGCCTGACAATTGATTAAAAAAATTCATTATCTTTAAGTTTTTAGTCGTTAGTTTATGTTTACTGTTATTACTAAGCTGAACTGTGATGCATTTTGTGATGTGAACTTTTGTGATGGATTAAAAAAAAATAGAACTCAATCGCTAATTTAGTTGCATTGCCTTTTATTCATCTGAGCTTAGCTCTTCCAATCCATACGCAATACACATGTTGTGTAAGATGCAACATACGTTCGTTATTTGAGTTGCTTTTAACGGGGTGTAGTGCAACTGTCGAGCACCTAACAAACACCTAAATCTATTTTTGAGCAACCCGATCGCGCGCTCCTCTATTTCTCTACCTAAAGAATGGTTTTTATTAAAGGCAGCTTCTGTTGTGTTTGGAGCAGGATTACGTTTTGGTGTTATTAACCATGGTTTTGACGGGTATCCAGCATGACCTGTGAGAATTTAAAAAATTATTTACATAAACAAATACCCATAGGATGGTTTAATGTATTACCTAGTAGCTTGAATGCAGTTTCTCCGCTTCGATGTTTTGTTTCGAAAAAGTTGTTCATTCCACTTACATTCCAAATATGTGAATCGTGATTGGCTCCTCCGAATTTGGCATTCACATACCGAATTTTCATGAGATGGTCACAAATCTACCGGTAGCCCCTTTCCCTTAACCGGTGGGAACTTGGGCTCGATCTCCGCCAGAATGTCAAGGAAAATTTCCTTCGATACACGAATTTTTTTTTTAAATCTGAAAAGAACAACCACATATGTTTAACACGGTTTGCACAAATGAGCCGCATGCTTAACTCACGCTTGGTTAGAAAGCTGTAACGGGTCGAAAACACTTCGAAGCAGTCGGCGCTGTTTTGCCAGATCAACCGTTGTTTCTTCATCACTGCTGCTATCGTCACTTACAAAGTGGGAGAAAATCATTTCGATTTTTAAAACAAGGATTGTTGTTAGCTTGCGAAACGTATGTATCTTAATTAAACTTGTTTACGTTTTTTTATTTTGATTTTGAACATTTTGACACATCGAAAAAGGCTTTGACACAGCTTTAACGAAAGAAATTTTTTAACGAAACTTGTCTGTCACAAGAAAGGTTTCAAAATGCATGTCTATTTTTCGTTTGTCTTGACGAACTTGTCTTGTGTCATTTCCGTTTGTGTTTAATAATCGGGCCTATGGGCTGTGAAATATGTTTGCAGTTTGAGTTTGAGAAGTTTTCGATCGCTTTGCGCAGCGGGTTGCTCATTCACCATTAATGCCATGGTGGATTATGGGACACGCAGCACAGTGCATCACCATTTCCATTTCGTCGTCATCGTGTATCGAAAATAACACACGCACACTTTTATTGCATATAGTTTAAGACGCAATCCATGCCAACTTATCGTATCATTTGAAAATCAAATTTTGATGCATTTTTATGCATACGCACTGCATCCTGCCCGCCGACGACATACCATTGGTTCAAATGTGTTTATATTTCCACCGGCTTCCGATGATTATTTTGCAAACACAATGAAATTTTTCACTGCACTTTCGCCAACCATCAATACATATAACTTTCCACTTACCATTAAGGAGATGTTCCGGCGACCGCGCTACCGATGTTCGTCTTTGCCCGGGATATTCCATTCTCCTGCCACCTCGCTTCACTGTCACCAATTTATGTAATCCATCAGCGCACACAATCGATCACTTATTTGAAACCAATAATTCGAATGTTATGAACACTCTACACACAGTTCAGATGCACTTAATTTACTACAAATAGCCAAAACTATGATTTTCTTCACAAAATATCACACCAAATACTACTTACGTCATCACTTGCTCCAAACATGCAAAACAATTATACGCATTTAACAACACAATATTGTGTAAACGCGTTTTACACCTACCCAACCAGCAAAACCGAAGCTATTGGAAAACTTTCCTGTGTGCCATAGCGAGAGAGCATGACTTCTTTCTCTAGATTTTGGACAGCACAACGCCGATCGTGTGGCCTATGAACGAAAAACGGGAAAAGGGGAAACCGATATCCTTCGAGTGGCACACACGCAGGCATCTGCATACGTATTCCGCTGAACCGAAACTACCCATCTCTCTCGATCTCCCATGATTTTTCTGCTATCGCACTCATCCGGGTGTTAGGCATCCTCAGTCTGTCCAGAACTTTCACTGTGGAAGGATGTGTTGGAGTGATGTGTGATTTCTTGTGCCCCGTACTTTGCTCGTTTACGTTTTATGCCGTGTTCCTTCTTCTTCAATTATGTAATGATTTATCCTTGTAAATTTCTAAGATAAGTTTCTTATCCTCGTGTGTGCTTCAATGGGTACATTCAACTAACGCTTGTCGTCTAAAAAGTTACAGGTGCACGCACATGTTAATCGACGGTTGCCGACGGAAGGACGGTGTTCGGTTTTAAAATATTAAGGTAAGCGTTTCTATAAACCTATGTGCCAAATATTGTTAAGTTTTTTTTTTATAAAACACATGGATTAATTATTGGTTAATTTCCATCAACAGATTTCATCACAGCTCTTTCGTAGAAGAGCGCACTTCAAGGACGTCTAGGATACGGCTAAACATGCGCAGCACCAGTCCGTGACATTTCCAGACAGGCGCCGGCTTAACACGCGCAGCACCAGTCGAGGATATCCTAGCGCAGAGGGTAGAAGGAAGAACGAGAGGAAGGGTAGCAGAAAGCAACCGCAGCATTTGGAAGGGGTGAAGCATCCTGCCGTATACAGAGTGTGAGTGTGCCAAAACGCATGTGGAAAGAGTAACACCAATAAATAGCATGCGAAAGTGTGCATAAAGCAAAAAGAAAAAGCGTCACTACTACAACCAGCAATCCGAAAATATAAGGGGAGGGATAAATACAAATGTATGCGTAAGCAGGACCAGCAATCCAAGCATTTGAATGTGTGCGTCGGTTTGTGCCGTGCTGAAAGTTTTTACTTTAGCTGCTGCTAGTGTAAAAACTTAAGGAAAGCTTAAAGTAAAATTTTTTTACACGGGGCACCTTCAGAAATTGTTGGCTGGGTACGGAAAGCTTAAAGTAAAAATTTTTTACACGGGGCGCCTTCGGAAATTGTTGTCAGGGTATCTGTCAATTTATTTTTCTTTGTTATTGCTAGAGCTGTCGAACCCCTTCTATTACGAAACCTGCATTCTTTGGATCTTGGTTTCGATTCATATAATGGAACTGGAGATGGGAATAACAACACACTTGAAGGAATTAAATGTAGGCATATAGTGAATTCCTAAAAATCTCTGTGAATAGTTTTTATCTCTTCTGCGATTTAAATCATTCCATGCAATTTAAAACATTTATGAGTTGTGTATCTCATCAGTGAGTTCGTTTGTGATTTAATTTTTGCGACGACTTTCAACGCACTCAGTGTTATTTAAATCAATCATTCGCTTTTTCACCTAAGTTATTTATTTATTTCATTTTACTTCATTTAGTAATTGTTTAAATTATTTATTTAGTTATTTTTTTCATCATGTTACTTATTACTATTCAATCATTCTGAATCAATCACAAAATGGAAATGTTCAATTACTCAGGTAATTTTGGAAACTTAAACAGTGAGTGGAAAATTTCAAACACAGTGCGGTACTGTGCAATCATATATTGGAATCTTACATACATTCAGTGGAAGTTGTAGCCACTCCTGGCAAACTGATAAATAGCAAAATGTTATCATAGCATCATGGGCAAACTGCCAAATAGCAAAATGTTATCATAGCATCATGGGCAAACTGACAAATAGCAATTGTTTACATAAATACCATGCGCTATCAGAAAAAAATCCTATAGGCGTAGTAAAAGGAAGTAATTACTGAATTTTCGAGTGATTTATGAGTGGAAGGTGAGATTTCTTAACTAGATTTTCGATTACACGTGAAAGAGTTTTGAATTTACATTGCAATCTTTGCTATCATACAATTTTTAAGTTTGCCTCTGATAAGATTACTTTTCGGTCCTTGCTATTTGCAAGTACAAGTATATTATTAACCAGCTAGGACGTTTTCAGTTTTGTGCAGCTATTTTCCTTATAGGTTTCGTACCCGCGTTTCGAGTGCGATTTATACTTTTTTAAGTGGATTTCCAGTGTTTTTAGTTTAGTTTGAGTATTAGGATAATTTCTTTAGGTGCGCATGGTGAAGTATAGTGTAGTGTAGTTTAGAAAAGTGTAGTGTAGTGTAGTGTAGTTTAGTACGCAGGGCAGTGTAGATTTAGTGTAAGGAGATTATTTTCTTAACGTACGTTTCGTGTACGTTTTGTGGTTCAATTTGTTGTTCCTGCTTGGTACGTGTGTTCCTGTGTTCCTGTGTTCCTGTGTTTCTGTGTTCCGGCGTTTTCTTGAAATTCTGTTTTTGCTACGATATGGAGCATAATGAGGAATGTATGGGTAACGGTTGCCCTATGATTGACATCATGTCAGGTATAATATTTCCTACTTTCTTTTATTCACAGCACTTATCTAAAATTCTTTTTTTTTTGTTTTACAATTTTTAACAGCCCCAGTTACAGAACCCTATCCACAAACCATGCAGCCCTCCGTAAGTGATATCGTCTCACAGAATCTCACTCCACCGGAAGAAACTCCGAACGAAAAGAAAGCAAGGCTCGCCAGAAAGCGACAGGCACTGTACAATGCCAGGAAGCGCCTCGCGGGAGCAGCTCCTACGCTGGCAGCTGTACAGGACGACCAACAGGCTGTACCTTCAACTTTGGCCGGGTCATCCTTATCAGGAGCTTCAGCAATCTTGCAACAACAACAACTACGAAAGAATATTGACGATGATTTGCTCAATGAAATCGCTGGACGGTACTCCACCCCACCGGATGAAACACCACCCGAGAAGAAGGCAAGGCTCGCCAGAAAGCGACAGGCACTGTACAATGCCAGGAAGCGCATGGTGCAAACTCCGAATGTCGCAACTGTCAACCGCGCCCCAGCACCAGCATCAGCACCAGCACCAGTACCAGCACCAACAGCAGCATTGGTAGACCCAACTGCAGCAGTTGCTATCCGAGTGCCAATACATCAGCAGCTACAAACATACGTGCGCCATCTTCGCGACCATGAAGCAGATCAGCAGCGACAATTCATAGCCCGGCGTCGTATGACCGGCCATCTGAGAATAGCACATGGGAACCATGAGTCGTACAGTTGTCCCTCGCTTCATACGCTTGCACCACGCGTGCCTTGCAATTTCTGTTCCGCTCTCAAGTGGCCTGGAGAGCCGCCCTCTTAGTGCTGCAACAGTGGACAAGTTGTGCTTCCACCGTTTCCCGAACCGCCAGCAGAGTTGCGCCAACTATTTGACGTGCCGCAATTTCTGCTCAACTTCCGGCGATACAATAATGCGTTTGCCTTCACCTCTATCGGTGCCTCAATACGAGGAAATGACCCAATACGCCAGGATCTACGAGTCGGTCACGGTGGAATTTACAACTATCGCATACAAGGTGCGCTTTGCCATCGAATCGGTTCGCTCGCTGTGCTTCCAGGACGTCCACCATGCTACGCACAGCTGTACTTTTATGATTCAAGCTCGGAGGGTCAGTACGACGAAATGCTGAACGCTCGGGCCAAAGCATATGGTAGTGAGCTGAATCGTGAAATATTGGCCATTTTGCAACGTGTTTTTTCGACTCACAATCCGATTGCAGAGATGTTTAAGCATGCGTACGAACGGATGTCTGTTAGAGATGATCTGCGGCTTTGCATCCACTCGCGTATACCAGGCATCGATCAACGGCGTTACAATGCACCGACTGCAGATGAAGTTGGTGGCGTGTTCGTGTGCGATGATACTACCGGAGCCACGGAACATACACGCAATATTGTGCTGCAGCATCGTGCCACAGGATACTTGCAGCCTGTGTTTGATACCAACCAGTTGGCAGATGCACTCCAATACCCAATTCTGTTTCCGCGGGGTGAAACCGGTTGGACTTACGGTATGCCAAAGGTACAGCGCCGAACCAGACAGCAGCAACAACCAAGCAGACCAACGCTCAAACGCTTATGCATCGTGCCGGACGATTGTTTCAGCAGTACTGTGTAGACCAGTACTGTAAGATCGAGATGCAGCGGTTGAAATATTTGCGAGAGCACCAGGCACAACTTTGCACTGAGGCGTACACGGGCTTTTTGGATCTTGCCAGCGCTGAAGGTACCATCGCGGATCTTCATCCCGATTATTTGCCTAATGTGGCTGTGGAAATCCCTGTAGTGCAAGAACCACCTGTTGCACCCCGTCGTTCCATCATCGATCCGCCCTCGAACCTGTCGCGTACGGGCACGCGTGTTATTCTCGGACCATCATTTGTCGGTAGCAATCGATATATGCGAGCGCAATATCAAGATACAATGGCTATTGTTCGAGCTTTGGGTAAACCGGACCTGTTTATCACCGTCACGTGCAATCCAAAATGGCCGGAAATCACACAGTGCCTACTTCCACGTCAGCAGGCCCCGGATCGTCCCGATGTTATCGTACGTGTCTTTCGGTTAAAGCTGAAAGCCATACTGAATCACCTAACTATGGGAGCTCTCGGGATTGAGGTAGCTCGCATTCACGTGATCGAGTTCCAAAAACGTGGCCTTCCCCATGCACACATACTCGTGATTATCGCCGAGGAAGACAAACCGCAGACCCAGGCAGACTACGACAAGTTCGTGTCTGCCGAACTTCATAATCCTGCAACGTCGTCGCAACTGTTCGAGACGGTACAGAGCTGTATGATGCATGGACCGTGTGGGGCTGCCAATCCTGCCGCACCTTGCATGAAGGATGGTACATGCGAAAAAGGGTTCCCAAAGTCATTCTGCGAACAGACGCGCAGCATGGATAATGGCTATCCACAGTACCGTCGTCGTAACAATGGGCGCAGTGTGACGGTGAAAGGAATCAAGCTGGACAACCGGTACGTCGTGCCCTACAACCCATGGTTCACGCATAAGTACAATTGCCACATCAACATTGAGGTGTGTACTTCGATCAGCAGCGTGAAATATTTGTACAAATACGTGTACAAGGGGCACGACCGTCTGAGCGTTACCCTGGCGGTAGGCAACGATGAAATTCAGCAGCATATCGATGCACGCTACCTTTCACCGACGGACAGCTGCTGGCGAATAATGCGCTTTGAGTTGCAAGCAAAAACGCACACCGTTGTTACACTGCCTATCCATCTGGAAAATCAACAGAACGTGTTTTTCCGGGCAAACGAAACCGTTTCGTGCGTGTTAAACCGTGGTAACCATACCATGTAGACACGATTCTTCCAGCTGGCGGCACATGACAACTTTGCCAGAGCGCTGCTGTACAACGATGTCCCGACGTACTACCGGTACGCGAAACCAACTGCGAACCAGCGACTACCGTGGCAGGAACCGGGAACAAAGCACTGGATCCGTCGCATACGTACCGGGCACAAGAAAGTGACCGGCCGAATGGTGTCCTGTAGCATGCAGCTTATGGAACGCTGCTGCTTGCGGTTGCTTCTTTGCTACCGCAAGGGTCCAACATCGTACGAGGATCTGCGTACTGTTAACGGTTCGGTGTGCGAAACGTTTCAGCAGGCTGCCATCAACGAAGGGCTGCTTGAGGATGATTCCGAGTGGGATCGTGCTCTAGAAGAAGCGGCCACTTATCGTATGCCCGCCCAGTTGCGCCATTTCTTCGCACTCATCCTTTCGTCTGGGATGCCACAAAACCCGCGCACCCTGTGGGAAAGCTATGCGAGTGAAATGAGTGAAGATTTTCATTACCACAATCGCGACCGGTACACGACGGAGGAATCCGACCTGAATAAGCTGCTACGTGATGTTGAACACTTCCGGGGGCTGAGTGACATCGATCGCTACCTGCGCGGTACGACGCCATCGAGGGATTTGACCAGTTTCCCAGGAATGCCTCAGCTTTCGGAGTATGAACACGTTCAGGCACACATCATGGACGATGATGATGTGAACGAGTTCATTATCGCTGAACGATCGTATCTGATCACGGATCTCGATGTTACCCTTGCCACCGTACATCAGCTCAACGACGAACAACGCATGGTGTACGAAACGGTCACGGTGGCAATCGATCGTCAATTAGCGACGGCAAGCCAAGCGAACGCTGGTGACAAACGGTTATTCTTCCTGGATGGCCCTGGTGGAACGGGTAAATCTTTTTTGGTAGAAAAGATACTGGCACACCTCCGTCGCTGCGGAGGAATTGCGCTCGCAACTGCAGCAAGCGGCATAGCAGCACTGTTGCTTACAGGAGGGAAAACAGTACACTCCACGTTTAAGTTGCCGCTGGACTTAAACAATCATTCCACCTGTAGCATTTTGGTTCAGTCGAAACGGGCCGAAATGCTTCGACAAACAGCACTGATCGTTTGGGATGAGGCGTCGATGAGCAGTCGGTTTGCTCTCGAAGCAATCGATCGGACCCTGCAGGACATAACGGGTGTGCAGCTTCCTTTCGGCGGTAAGGTGGTGCTGCTGTCCGGTGACTTTCGACAAATTTTACCGATCGTACCGAAGGGCACGGATGCACAAATCATCAACGAGTGCATCAAGAAGAGCACATTATGGCCCCTGTTTAGGTCGCTACAATTGCGCGATAACATGCGGGTACGCACGGCACGAGATTTTGCCAACCTTCTGCTTCGTATCGGTGAAGGACGGCACGATACGTTTGCAGGACTGGATCCATCGTTGGCAAAAATACCGCACGATATGATTGTGCCCCATACTGCGAATCCGACAAACGACCTTAACACCCTGATCGACAAAATCTACCCGGACATGCAACGGCACTTCCAACATCCGTCATTCTTTTCGGATCGGGCTATTCTGTCGCCGCTTAACGTGGATGTTGCCAGCGTGAACAACCTGGTCCTAGACCGAATTCCTGGACCGGAACAGGAGTACCGTTCGGTCGATACATTGGTCAACCCGGAGGAACACGAGCATCTGCAACTTCCTTCCGAATACTTGAACACACTCAATGTCAGCGTCATCCCAGTGCATCGCTTGCGGCTGAAACAATTTGCACCAGTACTTTTATTGCGCAATCTTAATTCCGACATGGGATTGTGCAACGGTACGCGTTTGCAAATTGTAGGCCTAAAGCGAAACTGTTTACACGCTAAAATTCTGACAGGCACGCGGAGAGGCGAAGACGTCCTGCTTCCACGGATCTTCTGTGACAGCAACGATAAGGGTCACCCGTTCCAGATCCGCCGTAAACAGTTTCCGGTGCAAGTGTGCTTTGCGATGACCATCAACAAGTCGCAAGAGCAATCGCTTCACCATTTGGGCCTATATCTGCCGCAAGATGTTTTCGCCCATGGCCAGCTATACGTTGCACTCTCGCGGGTGACATCACGAGCGAACATTGCTGTGCTGATACCGAACCCGAAACGCGCTGACGAGGAAGGTGTCTCCACAAGCAACATCGTCTACCGAGAGGTCGTTGACAGTTGATTCTTCTACTGAACCAGAGTGTGACGTAAGTACTGAAAACAGAAAATTAGACATTACATAAATATATTTTTTTTCTCTAATCCATCAATCAATACGAAGATGTTCGTTCATTACCTTTTAACTCACTTTTTACTATTTACGTCTTGGTAGAGATGCTTATTTGCAAACCTTTTTGCCCGTTCTACCGACGTGGATAAGGACACGACCGAAACTGAAGCGCCCGTTCCTGACGACTGTAGAGAGAAACCAAAATAGTGTAAAAGTATTCCATCGTTTGTATTCTGTTTTAGTTCATTCATCGATGTTACCTCGAACAACAGTTCCGTTCGCGAGTGGCATGATCAAGATCTTCGGCTTGCCTTGCGTTAGTTGGCCCGTGATCAGGTAGTAACATTCTGCCACCTGTAAGGATAGATGTTTAATAATTGTAAGTTTTTCTTCCAAACAGCTGGTATGCTGTGTTTTTCTATTCATAAATATTACAGACTTCTCTGAACCACTTACGATCCAGTTCGCCGTGCATGTTGGTGCGTTCTATAATAGCGTTGCTGTTATTGCCGCAAGTGCTGTTACTGGTGCTGGTGCTGCTGTCGTTGCTGCTGCTCCTACAATCTGTAAGTGAAACAAACGCATGAACAATACGACTCTTCTTACTGTACCATGCATGTCGCATCATGCTACCAAGCATCTAACTCGCAGGTTTTATTACTTACAGCAGCTGTACCATTCCCGATGCACTACCCGTGTTTCGCTGTACTTGAATGCCCAGAAGCTACGATCGCCATCCGCTGTAGGTAAAGTATAGCAAAACACACAAACCAATTAGTTTATTATTTCATCTCTCACTCATCTCTACTAATTTTACACGCAGGTCACTACTTACTACTGCCAAACCAATGCCCTTCGCGGTGTTGCCTGTTCGAGTTACTGCTGTTACTGTCCTCAGAGCCGTCAACAAATGCTGTAAGTAAAAAAAACTCAGTGAACAAGATAAGAGCTGCTCTGTCCATCCCTCCATCCATCCATCCATCCATACTTACAGCCATCGTTTAACCAATGATCGGGCTCGCTCTGTCTGTCCTGCTGTCTGCTTTGTTCATGATTTTCGTCCTCTGGAAGTAAATTTACTGTTTAATATTGTTTTAAAACAACTATTTCAATCTGATCCTATTCCATTACCCGTTGTACGATGGCTGTCTTCTTCCGGTTCGATCTGCTGCGCACAAGGAATGTGGCTATCATTGCTGTCTGTGTCTGAAATAAGATTAAATAATTAATTTTAATAATACGACTTTCATTCACTCACAATAGGTACCTTCGGTGTCATGGCTGCGGATTCGCTCTGGAGTCACACTTTGCTGCTCCGCAAGTGCTGCAACTGAAAGCAAGTACAAGATTATTTCTGCGCCTACTAGATATGCATAACCGATCTGCTCGATCTGATAGTTACCGTTGGATGATTTTTGCTCCTGTTCATGTGTTCTGGATCCAGTGCTTTGCATACCAGCATACGGTATGTCATATGAGTCGCACTCATCGTCTGACGGCAAATGAAACGTATCTGCATCATCACTATCTGTTGTAATTCTTTTAGAAGAAGACGAAGCTACCAGAAAGTCATCCGTGTCCCACTCTCCATCTTACATGAAGTCGAGCGTATCTATATCAGCACAAACTGTAATTAAGCACAAATCCAACAGCAAAGGTAAGTAAATATCAATAAACAGATAACAAACGGTTTCAAAAATGTTGCTTTCATTTATTTTTTGTTCTGGCTTTTTCCGCGTACATTCCACAACAATGATGCTGAGCGTGTTTTTTGACGTTTTCTTCAAGTTTCAATTTATCGATGTCGACCAAAAAGGTAAGCATACTACCGATTGAATATACAAAATTTCCAACTCCTCACTAAATGCGTATTGGGTACTTTCATTTCAACTGTACTTCCATGTGTACCACATCACACATCGAGCATGATTCTTTGGGAGCACACCAACATGATCAAGATGTTTTGATAATGTTACGGAAAATGGTAAGCATCCTACAGCATCAACTCATACCACGAGCTTCTAACATACCGATCCATAATGGCTTATATGACCCGGTAGCAACAATATTCGAAAGACACCAATTCGTAATATGATACCTAATACTGCGTAAATCACACAATAAGTAGCAAGTTTGTTGAAGAATTATTAGAACAGCACGCCCTAACTCAACGAAAACTGTAACTTTCAAGCGTTTCCGTGCGTAGCCCTGTAAGCGGGCCCCTTAAGCTAGTCACAAAACAAAATACCGTCTACAATGACATCATCACTAGCGGAGCGTTGCGATGATATTGATGTATCATCAATTATAGAAGAAAGTTGGCAGATCGATGATATCCCAAACGCTAATGACGTGTCTTCAGTTGAACCGCTCCCGGCTCCAGTTGAATCGCCTGCTAGTCAAACGGTGGACAATCGCATAATACTTCGTACCCTTAATTCATTGTACCAATTTGTTCAGCATGCGGTGCCTTTGGCCCTCCGAGGCAAAGTAGTGTACAAAAATTTGTTTTTCATCCACTGGACAACGAAAGTGATCTTGAAGGGTTCGATGCTCCTTTAGGAGTCGATGAACAGTTTCGAGAAAACGTAAAAATGTTTATTTTACGAAAAGCAGCAGACAGTAGAACTAATTACATTTTGCATCGCGCAATCGATGTTGTTTTTTTTTTTCAAAATAATTATTCGCTAAGCTAAGTGTTCTTGGAGCGGCAGAGGTAAGAAAATAAGTTTGAAGGAATTCAATAATGTGTTGGAACTATTCAAGGATCTTGGCAATCTGGAAGATGAAGAAGTAGAAAAGTTTTTTGTCAAAAAAAAAACCATAATGCCATGCGGAGGACCACATTAACTGGTGCGAGAAAACCAGCTCCACATGTTAAAATTGGCAAAGAAAATGTAAATAATAAATAGAATAAGAAATTAGAATAAGTTATCTAAGATTAATTACTAACAACAAAATGTGATCTTTTGCAATTCAAAAACGGCCAGACCATAACAAGTTATTTTTACTTTAGTTAGTTTTAGTTATGAAATCTTATGAACTGATTATGGCCAGGCCATAATTATTTATTAATGATTATTTTAATTTTAATGGGCCATAATAATTGTTTTAATTTTTTAAATAGTTTTATTTATGAACAATTATGAAATAACTAGGCCAATCTGTTCTATTTCTTATTAATTAGTTGCATTTTTGAATTATTATTTATCAATTATGGCCAGGCCTTTTTAATGAATTAATTAATAAAAATTATGAAATGAATAATATTAGACGCGCACTTAATAAACAATATTTATTTTTATTACAAACAAAACTTACCGTTGTTCAAATGTTGTCCATGTCGGGAAGGGTGTGTATCAAAGGTGTGAAAAAAGTGTCTCCATCTTCATTTAACGGAATGGCCACAAGTTTACAAAACACTTCTGATGGACTTAGCTCGACCATGGTTCTAGCAATTTCATTTACGTTGCATTCAAATGTGAACAGGTATGTTGAAGAAAGCGGGAAGATGAAGGCTTCTTTCATTCTGCCAATCAGCTTTTTTCCAGTAATACGCACAGTAGAAGATACCTTCGCTGCCGAACAATATTGGATAACTTCTTGTCCTGTGGAAAGAAACCAACCATCTCTATTTCCTTTCTTCAATACATAATTGTTCATGAGAACTGTTACGTTAGTACCGTGAATTACGATGTCATAAAAAAAATTTCATTGGTTCTGGAGCAGTTAAATTGTCTAACTCGGACAGCTGATTTATGACTTGCTCCAGCTGCTGACTTTTGTAACCACTTCTTAGCATGCGTGTCTTACCTTGAAGCGCATTTTCAAAATCGAATGTCGATGTTTCATGCAGAGTTCCAAGGTCCATTACTTCCTCTGTAGCATGTAGCAAATTATGAACATTACTGCTCACGTACCCTTTCCCGTAAATTTTATCATAGTCGGTAACAAATTGTTCAAGCAAACATCCAGCGCTTGTCCATTGGTTTTTAAATGTTCTTGAGCAAAGGAATTTTGTAGCGCAATTAAAAAGCATATAGTGGTTGTATTCATTTTCGCTAACTCTGCCTCTTAAAACGACAGGAGCAGCATAATGAAGGAAAGAACTGTACTCAGAGCCTTTCCAAAACTTCAAATCGTCCAACTTGCGTAGTTTGCGATGGATCTCCGATGGCAAAACTATGCTTACCAAATGCAACGAAATTTGTTCAACCATTTCTGCAGTCCACTTATCCGACCCCCACAATCCGTACACCTTCCCTTGCAAATGCCGGCGTTGTATACCCAAGTAGAAAAGATGCAGGTCATCATCCACCGGCATTTTTTTTAACCATATTGAATTTTTTTAATTCCAGCAGTGGTGTTTTTTTCTTTTATGTGCTCCTTATAGACACCCGCACGGAAATCTTCGTCCGTCCTCGGAGCAGCACTGGTTGATGGAAAGCACGTTGTTCGTGATGATGGATGATAGTATCCAACTGCCGTGCATTTCAAGCAGCCATGATGCCCTACGTGTGACACCACACCTAGGAATAAAGTGTTAAAACAATTTTAAACAAGCTCCATTTTTTTCGTTGCCTTTAAGAAATGCACGTGCTGGAGAATCAGCCACAATTGCATGTACTTCAATCTTCACCAAAGTAGGAGGAGAACCTGCAAGTACTCCATTGTCAATGATATGATTGACATCCTGTACCAACGGACGAAGGTAATCCTCCAGTGAATCTGGCTTCTTTGTTCCACAAAATATTGCCACCGTCATAGGTTTTATGTGTGGCATTTTGTGTACTTTTGCCAAAATTGGCCAAAATGCCGTTCGACTACTTTTGTGCAATGGCACTCCATCAATATTTAAGATAATTGGTAGTTTAGTGCCGGGTATTATCCTCTGTTTTCTATAATAGAAATATATTACACATATCAACAAAACAATATACACAACGATTGGATGGTTTACACCACTGCTATCCTTGGTGGCTGGTGTGGGAAATTTTAATTAAAATATACAGATATTGGATCTTTAAAAGATTCTCATCCAACAAAAGTAAAAAAAGTAAAATGAAGCCTGACATATTGTGCCTGCCTTCTTTGGCGGTTTAAGCGTTGTGGCCCTGTAGGCACCTGGCTGTGCCACTGATGGGCTAGTGTGTCTGTAACTCATAGCAGGATAGTCAGTCAGTTTACAACAAAACCGATTTTGCCTCCTTAAGCAAAGATAAATTAAATAACATACTACATTATTATTACATATTCTCACCTGAATGCCTTTTCAAGACACGGTCCAAGGCCATTATACCAATACTGTCCCCCCGCAACGTTTAATATTTTTTTGGGCGCTGTGCTTGTTTTCAACAACGTCCGTGCGTCCTTAGGGAGTAATAAATTAGCTCGCTCACGCATTATATGCAGCAACAAATTAACGGACGAGTGAGCCGCATTGGTCTTCAATGCCCAATATCTCAAACATTCTTCCAGGGAATGTGCGTGCAAATCAAACCCAGGGGTCTTTGATGTTTTGTTTGCACCTTCACCTTCCTCGTGACCATCCTCGTCATCATCCTCGTCACTAGAAATATCCAATGTGTTGCCCTCTACAACAGCTTCGAAAATGTTCGACACTTCGCATGGATCCTCCACAACAGCTTGCGGTTGTGGTTCAGTAGCTAAAATGTTTATAAATCCTTTTTTTACTAATCACGATTTCAGCCGTCGGTTACGCCTGATGTACCGTTTCGTAGATTTGAAATCTATGAGTTGTTTTTTATTCGCAGATTAGTCAATTCTGCGAAAAGGTATCGGCAAACCTTTAGTTTTATAAGCACATAATTTTACAAAACACTTACACATACATACACATCGAGGATAAAATGTTAAGCATTGTTTTTCTTTTACTTCTTCACTTTAACCGCGTGAATATATTTGAATGTATTGTTACAAACAACCTTATCACTTAGAAATCAATTTTTATCTTTTTAGTATGCTAAAACATACTACAGTATGCACTCTCTGGTTGAACTTGGATTCTCTACCTACTATTGAAAATGTGCTTTTTAGTTAGCACGTTTTTCCATTACATAAAAAATGATTTTTTTCTCGGCAGGCCATGAGGTTTTTGTGAAAGTTGTTAAACGAATACAAACGCAACTGTCAGCTAACTATTGAGCGATCAACTAAAAAGCATGCCACCTAAAAACCGTTCAATTGTTTAATTCTGACTGTATTTAATTATAGCACTATAAGGAACGCATGGATTATTAACTGAAACATATTCCTCTTCCTCCTCTTATTGGCTTTACAATCTACGCGGTTATGCTCAGCGGGATAGTCAGTCCATGCTAAAGGTGAAGGTTCATACGATGCTTGAACCCTTTCTCCTTGTTCTTTGCCAACACTATCTCAGTACGCAAAATGCATTTTAGTTAAAACAAAATATTTTTATAATCTGTCTTTGCCACGGTATGACGGTCCATTCCAGCCTTGAACCCATGACGGGCATGTTCTTGACTGGAAGGAGATAACGACTGCACTACGCAACCGCTTTTTTCTTCCGTTCCTCCCGATTAAAAAAAAAATGTTTTAAACACTACACTGTTTTGAACTGTTGTGCAATAAAAGATGCACTTATTTTTATTTCAGAATGCTTTACTATTTATTTAAAATTGCAACAAAAAAAAACACCATACATACCCGGACATTTCACTCTGATTTTAAATTGAAAATCATATACACAACTACAATTGAGCAGAGCGCATTTGCATCTGGCGATAAAATTGCCCGGATTGCTTAGATGCCTCCAGAGACGCATCCATGTAGTCCATATGTTTTCAATGTTCTCCATGTTATTCATGTTTTGCTGTATTAAACAAATGAAATTAAGTCAATTTTGTAATATTACATTACTGACACAAAACAAATTAACCTTGCTTCACTTGATACAACCACCTTTACTTTTCACTTGAGTTTGCGCGTTAGAGAGCGGTACTTGTTCCGACGCAATGCGTTGCGATTTTACCAAAATGTATGGGATTTGACAGACGCATGCGTTAACGACGCACGACGCAGCGTCAAAGTAGAAAAATTTCTATTTCGACGCACGTCGTGATGCGTCTGTCAAAATGGTTCAATCATATCGGGTGAAAATCGATATTTTTTCACGTTAAATTGTTTCGAGCGCAATTTGACGTGTAATTGGACTACTAAATAATTTTATTAACAAAACAAAATAAATGTAGAGAAAGTAATTTCGTAATTGCCGCAAAACAGGTGAGTGCGTTGCAGTATGCAATGTGCAATAATAAATCGAAAACATGCTTTGCACTGTTTTGAGCAGAACTGGAAATGATTTTACAGTTGTAATTTAACATTATAATCACATCAGAACCTATAAATAAGAGGCATTATTGCTGTTTGTTGATGTTTTTCTTTGTAAAATGTGTTGACATATCCATGCAGAACGCAGCGAACAGATACCAGCGTGCGTCACGCAATGCGTTGCGATACGCTGCGTCGAAACAAGTACCAAGCCCTTATACGGACGTCACACGAGGCGTAAACTCAAAAAGTTTACGCTTGATTTGTATGGGAGAGCGTAAACTTCCTGTCAAAAGATTATACCCGTCCGGCAAAATGAGTGTATTTTTTGAGTGATTTGAGTTACGCTGTCGAAATACAGTGCCCCTTCGACGAATGAGTTACACCCTCGCGCGAGCCCTCCCCCTCCCCACCCGTAACGCACGGTGCGCTCTGCAGTTCTCAATGTGTTTGTGTTCTTTCGAGCCATGCTACCAACACATGTAAAGATAGTTGTTTCTTTCGTTTTTCGTTTTCTTTCATGCACTTATTCTAAAACTAAACACAAACACGGTCATTTTTTATTACATTAAACACTTTATTGAAACATAAAGTACAAACTAAAGTACACATTTAGAATCCAATGACGTCATACCGGGTCGAGCCAGGCTGCGGGAAACTTGTCGACAATCTGCGTTGACTCTGTTCAGTAAATTCTTACCTGTGGATCCACGCACTGCATGTGCGTCTGTGCACACTGTTTATTCACTGCACACTTCACCAAAACACACCGGCGCACGAAATGCGCATCAACGCACAAACACTGTGCGTGGGACATAGAACAAAACGCGCACAACCATCTCCGTCAAAGCGTCGCGCTGTACTGGTGGTTTTGTACGCGTAGGAGGGGGGGACATACGGAGCGATGGTTCGATGCTGTAGTGTGAGCGAGACAACACGATGTGACGAGCAGCTCCAAGTTGAGCTCGCTGAAAGAAGACACACACACATTCACAGACGGCTCGTCAAAGCACGGTATTTGTATTGGTGTTAGTGAAGCGCGCGTGTAAAACAGAATGCGAACTCTCATCGCAGCGCGCTTCTCCGTGCTTCCTCAAGCTTCCTCATACCCCTCGGCCTGAATCACTCAAAATTTGGGGTCTCATTGTTTGCGTGGTAGGGTTGTATGGCTGAAATCCAGTTTACGCCAAAATTTACGCTTCGTTTGACGTCCTTATTAGAAATGGCTTCACGATTTTGACAGCACTTGATCAGATTTGAGGAGAAAAAAATGTATCGAGAGAACGCACAGCGCTGGCGTGATCGATTTGTGCGGTGAGAGAATTTTGCAAGTCCCAGATGAGCGCAATAGCAGAACAATCATGGTAGAACGAGAGAGATGGGTAGATTCGCTTCAACGCAATCCAACGGTAGATGCATGTGTGTGTGACCAACGAAAGACTTCAGACCCCGCTCCTCGCGTTTTTCATCCATCGTTTTTCGTCACACGCACACACCTCTACACGCGCGGCGGTTTGCCGTCCAAAATCTAGAGAGAGAAGACAGGGCCTCTCGCTTTAACACACAGCAAAATCTCTCAACAACTTTGGCTCTGCTACTTGGGATGGTTTTCTCGCAGCGGCTTGCTGGTGTCGGTGTCTCGCTCGCACTAGTGCAGCGAGTGTTCCTCGTGCGTTCCCTTTCTTGCTACCACACAAAATCATTAGTACATTTGAAGCCTTCGCAGTGTGCAGCCGCGGGCGTTTTAGCCTAAGTCCCGTGCGCCCGATGTAATCTGAAGTGTTGAAGTGTTATTTATTTCAATTCACATTATTACGGCCTCGGCCGAATTTCAAATTGATGAAGTGTTTTGCGCATTGAAATAAAGCTGCGATAATCTTTCATAATTCAACATGAATATGTAAATTATGCTGCTTTATTTCAATGCTTTTTTTACAGTATTCAACAAAAACACCATAAAGGCAGTAAGGCGGGTGCTTGAAGTGACGATTTTTGTTTGATTTAATATAAAAAACATGTGTGGTTTTGCGGCAAGATTGTGGTTAGCGATGTGTGGAACGATGTGCGAAGCGATGTGTTTAAGTTTTATTTCGTGTTTAAGTTTTATATGTGATTTTATTACCCCAAGCAAGTCAAAACGCTCGAAAGTAGTAAGGAAAGTAGAATATGAAGTAGCCTTCTACTTCCCGTTCTACTTTGGTTGCTTAAAATCAGAAGAATGTAGAACATCTGGGTTCCAGGAAAGAGCAAAAAAATGAGTTCTCGCGTATACACCACACACACGCACGCGACGACTCACACTCACGCTTACGTTCTTGTCTACGCCCCTCCCCCTTATCACTCGCTCCACAGATCTATTTTTAGAACATCACTCACTTCCATCGGTCGATGTGACGATGTATGTCGTCGCGTGTGTGTTAGAGATTTGGTCAGAAAAACTTTTTCTTCACACCAAATCTCTGACATGGAGCGTCGGTGTTCCGATTGAACCATCGCGACTTTGATCAGTGCGCGCCGTTAAAACGACCTTTTTTATTGTGTTGTACGTAGCGTGCGCGCCAAAATTGTAAGAGTGCGCGGAGAGTGAATGTTGTTTTTTGGGGGTGGGGGATTGAGATACAGAGACAAATTTCGCTGCACATTAACACATACATTCTCACTGCACGGGTTGAACCACCGACAAACCGACGTGACACTTCGAACAAAATGAGCTTCAAAAGTTGTCTCCTTATTTCAAATGAAAATACGTTAAACACTAGCGCCATCTCTAGAATGATTCGCTTACTACACTGATACAGAGAAGAAACAGCTAAATCTCCTTTTTGTCTTTCGTCGCAAATTCCAATGCGCATTATTTTTTGTACTTCTCACATCTTTTGCATTGATTTGGAAACTTATAAAATGATTTTCCTGGGTGTTTTGTCCAATAATTCTCACAAAATCGTGCCTCACACTTCCTTCGTAATTTGTATTTGGAAAAGTTGTTTACATCGAAGCAGCAGTGAACAGAGCTTACTTTGACAGAAGTGATCGCCTCACTGGTAAATGTCAGTACTTTCGTATGGGACACTTTTGTAACGCCAGTGTCACGTCGGTTTGTCGGTGGTTGAACTGCGAATGCTCAGTTCTGAGAGAATATACTCGAGTGCAAGCAAGCGCGGTATAGAGGATAGAGGGAGACAAACGATTATTTTGCTCCAAGCTTTCTACTTTTGTCCTGTTGGGAGGGAGAAAAACGATTATTTTGCTCTAAGCATTCTACTTTTGTTCCGTTGGGTTTCCGAGTTTCTTTTCTTTCAATGTGTGAGTGAAATGTCGGGGCTCTGCAATGGTGTGTGTGTCGACTCTTCCTTTATTCGAAGCTATCAAATCAGATGTTTACATTTTCATACCAGCAAAATTACATATACGTGTAGGAGTGATCTTAAACAGTGAAAAGTAAAACAGTAAAAAAGTTATTAAAAAAAACATTACAAGGTAACTTT
Organism: Anopheles arabiensis; assembly: GCF_016920715.1. Taxonomy (NCBI): domain Eukaryota; kingdom Metazoa; phylum Arthropoda; class Insecta; order Diptera; family Culicidae; genus Anopheles; species Anopheles arabiensis. Next base: position 68,485,046 of record NC_053517.1, on the reverse strand, counting down.
AGTTAAATGTTTACGGTAGAATAATGCCAACTAACCTTTAAATACTGCCTTTCGTAGTTGTTTTAGTGCTATATATCAGTGGGTCAGTTTGTTATACCCTGCGAAGGAAGAAGAAGAAACAGTGAGTATAAGTTTGGTGAATTTTGGTATTAAATGTGAGTGAATATTAAATGGTGCATGATTCACCTGTTGTGCCTTCGAATTCAACACGATGCCCCCGTCCTATCGGCACGGTTTTACGGGCTAATATACCGTCGGAGCCGTGTATTGCGGCGTCTGCATATGGTGCACAAATGCCTTCATCGATTGCAACAATGCCAAGTTCGACTGGCTCAATATACACCATGACGCCACCGACTTCAGTTGCAGTCACGTCTTCGATTGTGTCTTCAACAAGAATGGCCACAGAAACTTTGCTTCCATCGGGGACATTGATTCGAACGGTTGCACCATCCACGCCTGCGCAGACAACATATGTTGTAGCTTCATCGACTGCGCCCCCACCGACACCCGCACCCATTTTTTCGATGCAGCCGACCTCAATCCAGTTCCGGGGGAATGTTGCAAGCAAGCTGTGCATGTTTGCAACATTCCCCTAAGTGATTGAACTATTCCCTTATATGATTGAAAACCCTGTAATACGGATGGTTCAACCTGGAGTAAATCCGCAAACCAATCCAATTATGCCTGTGCCTTCAATTGGAATGCCTTCCACAGCAAGGCTTCCATGTGGACGAAACGGTTCAGATCGGCCAACTAGCAGTGAATGTGCAGGGTGCATCCGTTATGCATTCGTCTGGTACGGCTACGCTTTCGACCGCGCAACCATCGTCCAATCCAGCATTAGTGTCTGTGCCTTCGCTGGGAACGTCAACTGTTCCTATGCTTCCTTATGGAACCACAATCCGTACCATTGTACCATCTGGAACCGTTGCATCTCCGTCGACTACAATAACGGCAACAGCCCAGCCAGGCACTTCTTACTCGGTCGATAAATCAGCTTCGGCTTCTACAGTGTATGAAACTTCGTTGCAAATGGCTGCTTCATCACTTCATTCACCGGTGTCAGCGCTTCGACCTTCCGTTAAACCACTGTCAAGAAGAATCAATAGAATTGCTTCCTTCTTTGACCATGACACTACCAGAGTCACCACAATATAATCGGTCGGGTCAGATTCGGCCACATCGCAGCTTGCCGTATCCCGGTATACGCAGCCATCGACATCTGGTATAATCATAAAAGATTTATCGGTTGTGCCTACAAAATCAAAAAGTGCAACAATTACAGAAAACTCACCTACTGCTGCCATAGTGTCGTCGGAGTCGATGAAAATGTGTGTATAGCGTCGAAAATGGTACCAGCAACACCAAAAACATCTCAAAATCTGGACTCGAGCATCAGCAGCATGAAGTCTATGGTAGATATGTTACCAGATTTCGATAGCGATAATGATACGATTCCAAAAAACCAGGAACACATTGCAAACAAGCACACTTGTTGTGCTTTGTGTCAGCGACAACTGCGGAATAAAAACAGCAGAGAAATGCAAAAGTTTGTAATGGTTAGCGAAATTTTCAATATTTTGAAGGAAAAAAAAGGTAGTCAAAGCACAAATGCTACTAGCATAGAGACAATTAAGACCGTTGACGAACTTACTGTTTTTGAAGACAATTTGAAGAAAGAGGATTATTTTAATAACATAGCCCAATATAACATTGATTCTGAAGATGCAAATAGCAGATTGCTTGATCTTCTATATGAAAAACAATTCCTTGCGACTTGTAGCTGGTCTGGAAGGGGAAAAACAGGAAACAAACATAATTTCAGTGGCCATACAAACATGTTGCGTTTATTCCAAGTGAATGCAACTAATCACTATGGTACAAAGGTCGATTACGCTTATGTAGAAACATATATTCATGGGAAATTGATTAGAGCCCCAGCAAGAAAACATATCAAAATTCTTCTTCTTCTTCTTCTTCTTCTTCTTTGGCACAACAACCGTTGTCGGTCAAGGCCTGCCTGTACCCCACTTGTGAAGTGAGCTTGGCTTTCAGTGACTTATTGTTACCATAGCAGGATAGTCAGTTCTACGTATGGGGGCACGGTCTATTCGGGGCTTGAACCCATGACGGACATGTTGTTAGTTAAGTCGTACGAGTTGACGACAGTACCACCAGACCGGCCTCCAGATGCTCTCCTTACTCGGCGATATTCTCCTAATAACTTCGGAATGTAGTACCGCGACCGTATCTCGTTAATCACCGTGCTGTGATTGCCATGCATGTACCTTTCGTGATATTCCTGCTTTAGCAAATACGTTCCCCGATGATTTCCGGGAATAATAATTGGGTTACGTAATTCTTCGTTGATATCAATGCACTCAGATAGCCGTCCTCCGACCCTTAATATTCCGCGGCTGTCGACTACCGGTGATACTTTATATAGTGAGCTACCTTTATTTATCCCTTTTTTCCATGGATGCGCCTTCGGGGCCGGTTTTTCCCAAGGAAACATTTTGGACCTAGCTTGAACAAAAACTGGTCTGTCTTGCTCTATCTTCTATACCGCACCTGCTTGCACTCATTTGCGAGCGTTAAAATATACTCTCTCGATTTCATGTTCTCGCGAATTGTCTGCTGCTGTAAGAATGTATGAGTGAATGTGCAGCGTTTTTCTCTGTGCTTCTTCTTCTCCCCCCTCGTTCTTACACCCTTCTTCCATCGATCCGATGCGCGATTCCTTACTCGACCGCGCAATAACATTTGTAAGGTTCCGCCGCAATGAGATACTGTACTGTACGGAAATATACAGAGCATTTCCATTAGGCATCCCCCCGCAATAACCACCGGCTAATGTCAAATTCTCGATATTGGCGGTGACTGGTGATTGTGCCCCTCCCCTCTCCTCATCAACTTTAATTCACTTACTTCATCCCCTTCCCTTTCCCCTTCTCATAGAACTCATACAAATGAAATTCTAGAGAGAGAAGTGTGAGAAGAGGGAGAAGCTCTTTCGCTCTCTCTCAAAAAATAAGTCCAAAATTGTCTGCCTTTGGGTACCTGTTTGGGTACTGAGATAGGGCCCCATCTCAGGTCCATAGTTTTACCCATTCATCGCGTTTTGGACGTTTGGGTTGTTCAAGCTAGGTCCAAAATGTTTCCTTGGGTTGGCGGCATCGTACGTGAGGATCGGAAAGAGAGTGAACGATCGTAAGCCAATGAAACGCTCTCATCGCTCGCTTATCTTGTAGCGGAGCTTGGGGCAAGTGTGCCACCTTAAGCATTTCAAGTTATAACTCATTAAAACATGTTTTTCAAGAGCCGATTTAAATCTCATAACCATTTTACATCTATTTCCTCACTTATAAATGAGTTTCGCTTGAAAAAAGTGCAAACAAAACAGTTTTTGAAGCGTTTTAAAAAGGATCCAAAAAGACGTTCTTTTTTGGGCTATGGGGCAAGAGTGCCACTCGTATGGGGCAAGACGGCCACCTGGTTAAAATAACCGTATTTCTTAGATAATTGGAAATTATTACGTTTGTACCACTAGTGTATGTATTCCTACATGCATTTAGTCACCAATGAACCCTTTTTGACCACCAATTATACCACAATATGGTTTGTTACTGTTCTGTTTTTCTGGCGTGGAATCCGCTCACAATAACGCACCATTCCGCAGCACGCTACAACAATGTTTACATTTTTGACAGCTCGCGCCTATGAAGCACAAAAAATTTCACGTTTTCTCAGCTGTACGGTGGTGTAAATATTTTCTCGGTTGATTGTTCGCATGATTTTTGAGAGCTTATTTGGTTGGATTAAAAAAATATAATATTCTGCTCTATTTTGAAACTCAATATAAATCAGTTCAAAACAATGGGAAATATCGATTGGTCTATATGAAATTAGGCTCAGAATACTTAGTCATTGGAAAGCAACCAACTGTATACACAATTGATCATTAAACTAAAGTTTTTAAGGAAAAATGCTTGGTGGCACTCTTGCCCCGTATGGCACACTTGCCCCAAATTCCGCTACTATGTTCTCCGCAGAATGCTAATGCAAAATGCCAGCGCCCAGAGTGTTAAACAAGAAATCGCCAAAAAAAAAAGAGCTTAAACAAGCTATAGCAAATAAGCAATTAGAAATAAGTTTTGCAATGTTAGCTATAAAACAAAAACAATATACAGGCGGTCACTGAGTCCCTTACTCCCTTACTGAGTCCCTTACTTGGAAAACTATACGAAAATTAATTATTTTATATGATTCTGACTGAATTAAACAGTGTTAATCCGTTTGAAATAGTTTTTAACATTCGATCAATAGGCAAATTATTTGGAATTTTACAATTGATGTGTCAAATCAGTACAATTTGCTCAAATAACTGTCAAATTTAAAAAAAAAAACGCGTATCTCCGAATCCGCGTATAAGAGGTACCGTGTATCTGGGGGACCGCTTGTAGTTGAACATTTAACAGCAAATAATAACGAATAGAATTAAACAAATCCTTTTTCATTGGATTTGTGGCGAGCAATCAACGTACACCAGAGAAGTTTTATTTTAAAAATACAGTACTTTATGAGGTATATGGGTAATTGTTCGTGCAGGGTACGTGACGAGAAGAAATAAACAGCGGGTTCTAGAATATATCTAAAATATAGAATATATTCAATACTCTACAGTTTTTCTTATGATATCCAAGTTGAAGATATTTTATTCGTTAGATGCTGTTAGCATTTATTCAATGTTATTCTGAATGCATATGTTGTGCAATGCACCACATACGTTAAGAATATTTCCACTTTTTGGGATCATAGTTAATCCTATTGCTAGCACCAAATAAACATCTAAAGCTTGTTTTCAGTATTCCTGTTGTGTCCGCACAAATGAAACATGAAACATGGAGACGGTGATGTACGGCACAAACAGAATATATATTTTATCACTACTCTTTGGTATGGGTACTTACTTACTTATCCGGCGCTACAACCGCTTTGCTGTCTTGGCCCGCCTCAGGAGTGTCCGAAACCGCTCACGGTCTCGCGCCTTCGTCTGCCAGTCCGGTATCCCGGCCTTAATGGCGGACGCCTCCACGCCATCTTGCCACCTCAATTTGGGCCTACCACGCCTCCTCTGTCTTTGTGGACGGCCTAAAAAGACTTTACGGACTGGGTCGTCCGATTCCATGCGTACATCATGTCCATCCCACAGGAGTCTGGCGAAATTGATACGCTGTACGACAGTGAGGTCGACGTACATCTCGTATAGCTCGTCATTATAGCGGCTCCTCCATTGTCCTTCCACGGATACGGGGCCAAGTATCCTTCTGAGCATCTTCCTCTCGAACGGGGCTAAGAGGGTTTCGTCAGATTTGGACATGGGTAGTTCAATAAATACGGTTATAATATAAACGCAACACACGCGATGCCTGGAGAGGACGGTATGGGTAGTTCAATAAATACTGTTATAATATAAACGCAACACACGCAATGCGGGGAGAGGAGGACTGGTCCATCTCGCGCCGCGATCCTCACTGAGGACGTCACAAGATGACAGCCCTGCTGTGCTCAGGATGAGGCAGCGGTCTGTCCACAACAATTCCTATTGTATGTTCAACAACGTTCCTTCCTTTGATATGTCTAATGTGTAAACAATTTAAAATTAGGTTACTTATACTTATCTCGGGTGCAATAATCTAATCTACAAGAACTGCAATAAAATAGGAATGACAGCGAGCAGAACGGCACTTCCTACGACACACGAAAAAACGATAGAAAGCCCTCGTGTACGAAAAAAGCAACAATTGTAAAAATAAAGCTGTTTACAAATGTTAAAATTAAACTCAACGGATCCTTCTTCAGGATCACGATATGGCGTTACGAGCCAAGTCTCAACTGGATATCCTGTATCACCTACGAAAACGTTGTTAACACTTTGACCGCCGGCCTGACGTCACAGTTTTTGAGTGATCAAGTAGCGCATCCCCCTGTGCAAAGCGATCCAAAAATTGGAACCTCTCGCTCATGTAGTTCGTTTTTCTCTTTCCCTCCTACAGCGTTTTTGTCGAGCAGCTCATCGAGCAATGCGTCCCTTGCGTTTCCTCTTCCCCTTCGCCTGAGCACACTGCCAAAGATGTGCATGTGTTGGTGCGTGTGGTGGCCATCATGTGTCAAACAATGTGCGCTTTCATTTGTTGTCTATTGTCGTCTCTTTCACACCTACGTATGCTTGATGTGGAACGATTGCGGCGCCGATAGAAAATGTAAACATTGCGGACTGCTCATCCAAGAGTGCTCCGGCGTTTATTAAATAATAATTGCATAAAGTCGAGTGAAAATAGGATCAAGCCGTGTTCAAAGAATACATTTAATGTATCCCGACACTTTCCATAGTCATGCGCGTCAAATGGCACGGTTGGAACGCGAACATACTGCGACGCGAATGCGTTTTGTTGGGCAACCGGAACCGGACCCCGGGTAAGAGAACATTAAGCTGTGCGGTCTAAGGAAAAGTGTCCTCAATATGTTCCTTTTGTCTATGTTTTAGATGACCACTGGTGTACTAAGCAAGTTTAGGCCCTATGGAAGTGAACGATAAGTTACAATCATTATAAACTGTGGATTGCGAACCGCTTATTATGTTTGTGTACACATTTTTTACAGACAAATTTCTACCGATGAGTTCTAGTGTGGAGAACAGTGCGTAGACCAAAAGCAGCGATGAAGATGGTAAATTGTATTTATACGGGGCAACAACACACCTTAAATCGAAATGCGTTCTGTGCACGCCCATTGCCAATGTAATGGACACCGAATCGACGGTAATCGTAGGGGTATAGCAGTTGTACCTGGTAAGAATAGTATTTATAAGCATCTTGTTGTTTGATAAAGTTCTTACCCTGTGCATTGCTCTTGTTATAGCCACATTCAGCAATTCATATTGCCACACTATAGCCAAGGAGAGATTTATACTGCATGTCGTCATGCGTGGTAAGCGCATGGCATGGGGAACCGCTTTTGCTGCGTGTGTCTGCAAGCGGCATCAGATTCTTTGGCAAGGGACGAAGTCATAAAAGTAGGTTATTAGTAATTAGTAATATTTGGGTGCAATACATATTACTTAATACTTTTACTATTTATTTTATACAGGCATCTGGTAGCGCTTTTGGAATCAGCTTAAGGTGCACAATCCCAAAGTAATGAACAATTCATGTCCGTTAGGATGGTGCATATTGCGAGCCATAGACAAATGCACTGTTTCCGCTCCATATTCTACACCTTATGTGCCCTATGATGCATATGTTGCTGCGTTATGGATCATGTAGCGAGCCTTTGGTGCTCTCCTGTACAAATAGTGATATTGAGCGAAACGGTATCAACAACCAGTGCATGCATATAAATGCCTCACGGTGTATGCAATCTTTGCAAACAAGACTGCAACTCCAAAAACAAGCTTTTCTGTCGCATACTTACTCTTCTTAAAATAATGTTTTTTTTTATAAATATGAGCGCCACATAATACCAAAACAATTGCTACTTAATATGTTTTCGGATTGTGAATGCAAATATAGAGCTTTTGGATTTTGAGTTCGGTATATTCTTCTTCTGAGTTCATGTTTTGTAATAATTTAATTCATTTTTATACAGTTCACCAAACGGACACACCTAAACTAATACTACTAACAAACTATAATGTATTCTTCATAATTCAATTTAAACAAAACCTATACTACTATTTACAACTATGCTAACTATACTATACTAATTTAAACAAATATATGGCAAAAAACTACATATCTACTATTTACAAATTCAAATCAAAGTTCAGATCTTCGCGGTCTTCAAGACCTCAAGATCTGCTACATTCAGGTGACGTTCTTCGTTTTCGGCTTCTTAGTTAAACAGGAACGCGTGCTGCGGCGTAGCGCAATTTCAAAATAAAATATTTTTTTATAAATCCTCCCTTCACTACCATGTCGTCCGTGCTTTCAACTTTTGCCATTAGTGACACAATGTTAAGATAATTCTTTAGCGGTATTTTCCCGTTCTTGGCTGTCCACCTGCAGGAAGGCATGAACGTCTTTGAAAAAAGCAAGTCCCTTGCTTGGTTCAACCGCTTCATTGAATACGGCGGCATCACCTCACATTTGAGCCACGACACACAGTGCCGCATATACTCCTTGTCAGCCAACTTCCGCTCCATGTTGTCGAGTTCGTCCTTCGATCTGATGGGTTGCAGCGTAAACTCGTCCGGCAAAGACCTCGCACACCCCTCCTTGTCGGCACACACCGCTGCTCTGATCCGGTTCACAACCACCTCCGTCGTCAATACTGTCTTACGGATGACGGAGATCTCCTTATTCAGAGTTGCGCTGTGTGCCTGGAGGGTGTTTTCGACATCGTCAAACCGTCGTTTTACGTATGCAAATAGGTCCGCTATTTGCTGCCGCACATCAGTCGAAGGATCGACACCAGGATAGTCAGTGGAGGTGACTGTGGCTCGGGGTGGAGTAGAGACGGGATCTGCACGATTGGAAGCCGTACCCAAATGAGTAGCGGTTGACCGGAGAGGACTAGCTGCCTTCGAACGTCGAATTACCACCGACCGGTTCTTGCTGGTGGATGGGACAGGTGATACAGCAGGAACTGGCTGGTTATCGTAGCGGACTGGCGAAGCGACCGCTGATGTCCGCCGGATTGGCGATGCAACGATGGCATTTCGCTGCACTGCCGATGCAACAGTGGCACTTCGCTGCACCGCCGCTGTAGCTGTAGTACTACGCTGCACCGCCGCTGTAGAGGTAGCACTACGCTTCACTGCCGATGCATCGGTGGCACTCCGCTGCACCGCCGCTGTAGCGGTAGCACTACGCTGCACCGCCGATGTAGCAGTTTTACTACGCTGCACCGTCGCCGTAGTGGTTGCACTGCTGATGCAAAGGTGGCACCTCGCCGAACAGGTGCAAACGACGACCTAGTTGTTAAGATGGCTGGAGAGGCCGGGAAAGTTGAGGGGACAACTGTGGTCAGCTCGCTAACCGATACTGCGTCCCGGACATCGGTTGTATGGTTGGTGTTGATATGAGGACCACGTAGTCCCATTATTTTTCTCGGAGGACCGTTTGAATGTTTCAGGTGAAATGGCACAGCTGGTCGAAGGGCGGTAGCGCGTTGGACACTGCTTGCTACCATGGTGCTGGTAGCCCATGTTAACGTTCCACATGTAGCCGCTGTGGCGACAGTGGTGATTGTGCTTGCCACGGTTGTGGTTGTGGCAATGCCGCTGGTGGTGATTTCGGATACCGCCCCCGGATATGATATATTAGAAATTTTCTTCATTCCCGCGTCGGACAGACGATATACGCCTGTTGGAATAGGGACATCGTCGTCACTAGACTCCTTTCGTACCGGAAACATTTTGCTGAAACAATGCAACAACGCAAAAGTTAAGTAAGGTTTATGCGCATCCTTGATTACCGCGGTCAATTGGTAAGATCGGAACCGGCATGGAACACACTTCACGGCCAGCAGTTCAATACCAGCAATCAATCGTCAATACTGTATTCAATACTGTATTCGTTGGGATGATGCAGAAAACCTCACTCAATGAACATTTTGACGTATTGCATTTCCTTCTATCCCATAGTGGCGAGAGCCCGCCAAACTGACAGATCGAAATGGCTTATACCGATATTGAAAAATAGTTTAACGATTTTGAAAACAAAACTTTTTGTATTGAACTGGCTTTTCAGACTTGAATTCACCCGTGCAGCCTTTAGCATACATTTAACGTGATTGAAATTTCCAGTTTCAACATTGAAGTGGCTTGGAAAACCCTGTAAGCGGCGCAGCACATGTCGTTCTCGTTCTCTCTTTCATACCTCATTTGTTCTCAAGAGAATCACTGAGCGTCAGATGCGAAGTTGAACGGTGAGCAAAACCTTCATGCGAATTTATATGACACGGCGCTTTAAGTGTTAATATGAAGTTTAGTTCACCTGCATCTTCTGTGAAGAAAAATAAACAAATTATTATTACTATTATTATTATTATTCTTATTATTATTATTATTATTATTATTATTATTATTATTATTACTATTATTATTATTATTATTATTATTATTATTATTATTATTATTATTATTATTATTATTATTATTATTATTTTGATTATTATTATTATTATTTTGATTATTATTATTATTATTATTATTATTATTATTATTATTATTATTATTATTATTATTATTATTTTTATTATTATTATTATTATTATTGTTTTTGTTATTCAACAAAGTCATCTAGCCATTCTGGCTTCCATAACTTAATACTTGTTTACTAACTAATACAAAAACTCAACTCATGAGCAAATAAATAAAAGCTGAACACAAAAATAAATTCATAAAAAAAATTAAAATTTCACTTGTCAGTATAAACTTTGCAAAGTTTATTTTAGCACATTTACGCTTACGCTAGGATTGACAATACTGTTAACAGGGCTAAATGAGTTGATCATTCTCAAAAGTGGATCATCAGAACCAAATATCGTAGACCTACAAACAGTACTAAATAAGGGACGTTGCCTTAGATTCCTACTAGGCGCCTGAATATTAATTTGTCATATAATAAACGGGGCGTCAATGTAACCGCTGATAAACTTATGTATAAAGCACACTGTGCCATTCGTTTATGTCAGCTGAGTCAAACTCATTTTGATAGTGGTCCGCAAATACAAATTTTTAATGAACTGCGGGCTGCAAAGTTGAAAATTGAAATATGACCCATGAAAAAAGACAATACTTTTTTTCGATTCATTTATATGATTCATTGAGCTCATGTGTTTCATAAAATTTCAAATAGGGTCTTTTACAAAAAAAATATTTTTGTATTTCTCGATTGAAAACTGGATCCGTTTGTTTTTCTGCAATTTCTTCGATATTTGGATGAATTTTTGTGAACATAAAATTTTTGAAACATTGCTCAAGTTTCGATCAGTTAATTTAGTTCTGTGAGCTATTTTGTTATCTTTCATTTGTGAAAAAACGTTTCACAAAGGTATGTGCTTCCGAAGTAACTCAAAATTTCTTCTGTTCTCTTTTTCATAAAAGGGAATTTTTCATTCAGATGACTGTATATTGCTGGGGTTCCGACCTCTCTGTATTTCTCTTTTAATGCAGAAACATACTGAAAGTAAATTACTTCTAATTGCATATCATTTGGAAGCTTCTCGACCTCCACCAAGAATGGCCCAACAATAAAAGGAAATATATGTTCCAAGTATTTTATATCAACAAATCTGCTTTCGAATTCTTTTCTGATTTCAACTATTTTCGATGCATACTTGTCAAAATGTAATCATTCAGTTTTGTTCTTAATTTTAACGCAGGTTGGAAAGTGTAGCTGGTCATCTTTAAGGATGTGAATATCAAAAAATGTGAACTTCACTACAAATGCTTTTAGTGAGTCGTACATATTGGTTATCAATTGATTTTTGCCTTACCTTTTTTAAATTTAGATCGTTTAAATGTCCTGTTATATCTGTAAGAAATGCAAGATCCTGCTGCCAAAATTTATCTTGAAGTGCCGTGATGTGCATATTGTTTTCATCCTTCAGTTCCAAAAAACGAGATAATTTCTGGTAAAATTAAACAAAAGGTTTTAATAACCTTATGACACGACAACCAATGATCCTCCGTGTAGTACGGATTGGTTTGGAATTCAGCATCAGATTCATTTAGAAATGTCTCAAATTGTCGATGATTTAAAGCGCGTCATCGTATAAAACTCACAACGTTTGTAAATGTTTTCAAAACTGGTTCTAATTTTAAAAATTTTACACACGATACTTGTTAGTGTACATCCCCGATTGTTGGAATCTCGCGTTCCAACTACCTGTCATAAACGGGACCCACCGGGCACTAGCACTCAGAGATCGCTTGAATACGCGCTTGAAAAAGAACTTGAGTTGGCGAAATAATTCAAGTGATCCGTCCCCACCGGTCACCAGCACTCAGAGATCCGCTGAGATTGAAGCTGGCTTTGAAGCTGAGTTGGCGAAATTATTCAACCGATCCGTCGGGTCCCGAAGCCGAAGCAAACCCGAAGCCGAAGCAAAACCCGAACGGGGTTCGGCACGACCCTTCGTTAAAATAGCCCCCTCCCCCTTTCTTGCCAGGATTTCTTTCCAAAATGATACAGTGCGGACCATTATATCAACATGATTCGATTTATTGAATATCGAACCAACATAGAATACAAAAAAAACACAACACATGCACAATAATCACTGCACTTAATTCTAAATTAACGCACATAATAAAAAAAAACACTTTTTACACTCGCACAAAGAAAAATTAAAATCAGCACAGCACTTTCTGCTCCACATCGCTGTCGCGCCTAGTTCTTCTCGCTGCACTGTACGGGCCACCATCTCCAACACCACGACACTGCCACAGGTTTTGTTGTCTCCGTTCGCCGTGAAACACACATGAAATGGAAGAAAAATTATATTAATTAGAAGAGAGGATGTTTTTAAATAATTTTAATCACTTTTACTTACCTTAAATTAAACAAAATTCCATTTTTTACGGGGTTTATCCTCTGACTACCAAGCGTTGAAACACCACACAAGCACCAACCTCACTGGACTGAAAGTAAAGCCTACTGCGTGAATGTGTGTTTGCGCTTCTGCCAAGCCAACCGCGCCGTACTGCGTGTGCAGCCAAGTGCGTGTGTGTGTGTATTTGCACCACTGGACACAGAACACAAATCTCACCGCACAGCAGAGCGTGTGTCGCCAAGTGTGTGCATGTGTGTATTTGCACCACTGAATTCTGAACGTCCACCGCACCGCACCACACAGCGTGTATCGCCAAGTGCGTGGCTGTGTGAAGTATCACCGTGGACTGCAGAAAACTGCCTGCACTAGAACAGAGCGCTGGTGTGGCCACATGTGTGCATGTGTGTGTGTACTTGCTCCACTGAAAGCCGGTATCGCACCAAATTTTGGGTGTCGCCTTGTGCGTGCGTGTGTGTTATTGTCACAGCACACTCGCTCATCATTTTTTTCGTTTTTTCGCTTGAGCCACTCGATTTCGTTCTTCGCTGATTTTGGCAGCGCACGAAGGGGGTTCGGTTTCAACTTCCAACAACAACAACCACACGAGGGAGCTCGTGGATACTCACGAAGGGAAAATCGCTCAAATTAGAGCGAGAGACAGATAGAAAAAACGAAAGGTCAATATAAAATCTTCGGCTTTTGACTGTTGGGGATCGATCTGCTGTGCGGTGAGATTTGTGTTCTGTGTCCAGTGGTGCAAATACACACACACGCACTTGGCTACACACGCAGTACGGCGCGGTTGGCTTGGCAGAAGCGCATTCACGCAGTAGGCTTTACTTTCAGTCCAGTGAGGTTGGTGCTTGTGTGGTGTTTCAGCTCTTGGTGGTCAGCGGATAAACCCCGTAAAAATGGAGTTTTGTTTAATTTGAGGTAAGTAAAAGAGATTAAAATTATCAACCAACATCCCCCTTCTAATTAATATAATTTTTCTTCCATTTCATGTGTGTTTCACGGCGAACGGAGACAACAAAACCTGTGTTTGTGATGTGCAAATGTTGGTGCAAATGACGGGTACAGTGGAAAGATGACAACCATGATTAACAGCGGTGGAGTGCAGAAAGTACGGTGAAAATGTTGCGTTTTATTCACGGAACAGTTGATAAAAGTGTTTTTAATATAATGTGCCATAATTTGTGTAATTTGCGAAGTGTTGACCGTGTGTGAAATAGTTGTTAGTGCGTCTCATTGAACCGATTTATTTGCTTAAATAAATCAAATTATTCTACTACATGTGTGTGACACTGTTTCATTTTGGAAAGAAAATCTGGCAAGAAAGGGGGAGGGGGCTATTTTAACGAAGGGTCGTGCCGAACCCCGTTCGGGTTTTGCTTCGGCTTCGGGTTTGCTTCGGCTTCGGGACCCGACGGATCGGTTGAATAATTTCGCCAACTCAGCTTCAAAGCCAGCTTCAATCTCAGCGGATCTCTGAGTGCTGGTGACCGGTGGGGAACGACCAGTACACGAACAAGGCACGAAGCGTAACAGGAAAAAAGCGTTAAAAAGGGCCGCAAGATAGGAACGAGCCCTTTTCTAAACCAATCGCGGAAAAACGGACAATTTTTTTGGCTTGTAATAGTACAATAAATCGGTTTTGGCAAGAAATTTAATCCGCCTTGGTTTAGTTCCCAACACCGATGCTTTCTGTACTCGTTTATTCCGTGAGACTGGGTGACTGGCCTCGCGGCCACGTGACCGTTTTGTTTAGCGTCGGGTTGCCCCCCCGACGTTCAGGCACCCAGTTTCCCGGGATACCCACCCCCCTCCTGGTTCGCCATATGCCACCATCCGCCCAAGGGGTTGGATCAAGCCCGTGTACCCATGCTTGGATATGTGGTGACACACGTTACCACTCTGCACGACGAGGACGTGTCGGGATAGGAGTTGGATGGGAGAGCCTGTATTATCCCTCTAGGGGGCTTCGGATCCCATCCCATTGCAGAGCAAAAAAACGAATTAAACACTTCCGTATTATAAAATGGAAGAAAGCCACAAAGAAGCGTGGCGGAAATTGTCGAATGAATACAATATTCCCACGAAAGATTTGAAAGATAAGTGAAAAGTGGAGCTTGAGGGGTGCATTTTTTTTTTTTTTTTTTTTTTTTTTTTTTTCTTTGGCTCAACAACCGATGTCGGTCAAGGCCTGCCTGTACCCACTTGTGGAATTGACTTTCAGTGACTAATTGATTCCCCCCCATAGCAGGATAGTCAGTCCTACGTATCGCGGCGCGGTCTATTTGGGGATTGAACCCATGACGGGCATGTTGTTAAGTCGTACGAGTTGACGACTGCACTACGAGACCGGCCTGAGGGGTGCTTATTTAAACAATTTATCCAAAGTTCGAGAGAGTCGTGTCACAGGATCCGGTAAACATTTTTATATATAACGTTTCACTGTATTAAAATGAACTATATCACCATTGTTGTGTACGAGTGGATGTGCCGGGCTAAGGATCCTGCTGCCATCTAGGATCTCGTCTAGTCTAGCTTGTAGTCTAAAGATCTTGACTTCCTCGAGAGCCTATATGTATGAAACGACTGATCGCCGAATATGTTTGATCCCTGAACCTTTTTCGATTGAATTTTAGACAAAGATGGTTCATCCAATCGGCATTTGTGTGTGGTTAAATTTTAAATATTTTACCGGAAATAACCTGTCGACCGTTGTGCGTTACAGTACACAGTTAGTGAGTATGGTGATTTTTCTTTGAGGAGACAGTTTCCAATTGTTATGTGTGGTATTGCGGTTTGTACCGTATACATGTGCACTGACGTTTTATCAAACCGTCGACCTATTTTTTCAACGCATTACGCATAAAGCAAAAATAACATTAAAAATGTAATAATTTTTTTTTAACTTTTTTAGCAACAAACGATGTATTTGAACCATCTTGGTTTGCATTTCCACGTTTCAAAACGTTCCACGTTTTTCTCAGGTTCGGGACTTAGGAGTTATTTTAGACAGTAAGCTTAGTTTATCTAGCCATTATCAAAATATCGTCACTAAAGCTCTTAAACTGTTAGGATTTGTCTTACGTGTCTCAGCGGACTTTAAAGATCCTTTCAGTTTAAAAACATTATACTGTTCTTTAGTCCGTCCCATCCTGGAATTTGCCAGTGTAGTTTGGTGTCCCCATCAAATCATATACATAGATAAAATTGAAAAAAAATCAGAAAAAATCACACGTGTTATGTTTCATCGTCTTTCCTGGTCAAACCAAATTCCACGTCCTTCGTATAATGTTCGGTGTTTACTATTTGGCTTAGAGACTTTACAGCATAGGAGAACTTCGGCTCAGATAACTTTTATGCATAAACTGTTAATTGGAGATTTTGATGCACCTGACATTTTAAATTTTATTTGCTTTTCTACTCCCTCTAGAGGTCTTAGAAGTAGAGAGCTACTAAGAAGCCCTTTTAGATTGACTGGTTTTGGTGCCAATGATCCACTGCTCAAAATGATTGATGTGTATAATAGGTTAGGGTTATCAGCAGATTTCAATCAATCCGTTAGTCAGCTGCGTCAGCATATTCAAGTTAGTTCTATGGCCATACTGTAAAATTGTACTCTGTAAGCATTAAGTTATTTAGGCATACTGCCCGATAACTTTGATTCAAATAAATAAATATATAAATAAATGAATAAATTTGTAGCAATGCAATTCTTGAATGAAAATATGAATGTTGGTGAAACAATTGACACTGTAAGTAATGTTCATTCTATAAACTTCATTTCTGAACTAGTAGTTCTTTTAAAATTGATTAAAAAATTAATCATATTCGAACCATTACTACTAGTGGGTTAAAGAATGCATTAAAAAACGTTTTCTTCTTCTTCTTTTTGGCGTAACGTACTACGCGGACAAGACGGCCTATACAACAGGTGTTAACTCGTAGGAGAATTTCGGATAAAGTCTTGCGCGTTTCTTTCTGTTTTCTAAGCTACCAATAATTACCAATCTTGTAACGACGATATGCCAGAGAAGAAGAGGACGAAAAAGCCTTTTCGTCATCTATGAATCAAATATAAACCGCTAGTGATGTCCACGTAAACAAGTTCAAACAAATGAACGGATTTGTTCCGCTCCGCTTCAAACTGCTCGACTCCAGCAGTTGCTCCAACAACAGGCTTTTGAGACTTTATTCATTACCACGTAGCCGTATAGTCAGTCCTTGGTACGGTGGGGGCTTGAACTCATTACGGGCAAATAGTTAAATCGTTCGAGTTGACGACTGTATCACGGGACCGCCAAAAAATGTAGTTTAATTAATGTTAATTGTGGAATTTGTATTAAAAATAACAACGTTTTAATCAAGACCTTGAATTCTAGCAATTACGAGCCTTATGACAGATCTCTAGAACACTGATACAAGAGTTTTTTTTATTATGTTTATAATTTTTGGAAGGTTTCTTTTTAGAAATTTTCAATACTAGCAATATTAAATTATTAACAATAATGTTGTGAAAGGCATTTCCTTTTATATTTTGCGTTACACCGGTCATATTCGGTTGATTATATGGTCCGTTATGCATATATGCAGAACAATGAAAAACGAGGCTGGATGATACAATGCGAAACTAAAATATGTTACGCTAATTTGATGAATAAGAAATAGATATCTTGCAGCCAAAGTAATACTATGTAACAAAGTAATTTACCAATAATTATATTTACAGGCGAATAATAAAAAAACCTATCCATAAATTGCTACCAGGTCTGATAGATATATTGCTTGATATTAGTTAGTTAATTGCTGATAATTCATATTAACATGTTTTTCTAATATGCTAATATGAACTTCAATCGTAAGTTCATATTCTATTGTAGTATATATCGTTAGCTATATACCCGAATTTGTGACAAATATGCTGCAGCTCCAGAAGGAATTGCTCGTGACGATAGCAATTGATTGGATGTTCCGTTTCTAGCTAAAAGCCTTTTGCACCAACATCTGCATACATAAAAAAACCCTCAGAATTGACGATGGCCATCAGTACAACACTGAAAAACCCTGCACAATTAAAATACAGTGAGCCAGTTTTCTTTGAGCATCGAACATGTTTGCCATCTATTGCTCAAATTGCGTGGGGAAAGCCGAATTTTCTTTCAAACCCATTGGACATTTCTTTCCACTCCTCTTCTTTTTTCGGTAACTGAAATTAAAAAAACAAATTTGGCATTGACCATCTTTAATATATAATTTGGCAAAGAATTTTAATAGTCACTAGTACAGAAACTACATTGTAAATAGCTAACATGAATATATCAATGATGATTTTTTTGTTCTTTCAGGAAACAATTGACATTGAATCACAACCCAGTACATCGACAACTCGAGGGGTAAAACGTGCTCGAATTACGCAGGATAGTGCAAATAGTGTACAAGGAGAGTTAATTGTTCTTACGTCCAAAGTAATGAAACGCCATATTGCTAAGAAAAAGATCAATCGGATGCATTCGAAAAATACGTGCACTGTTCATTGCAAAAGTAAAATCCAATGCATCGGTCGCAAATAGAAAGCCGGATTATTCAAAGGTTTGCGGAATATCCGGATATTCACACTGAAGAAGAATATTTGGAGGAGGAAAACGAAGGGGATTTGTAATAATTTAGCCTATTTTTTAATGGTTCATGGGTTCAAGCCCCAAATAGACCGTGTTGCCATACGTAGGACTGACTATCCTGCTCTGGGTGGTAATCCTAAAAAAGTCACTGAAAGCCAACCCAAGTGGTACAGGCAGGCCCTGACCGACAACGATTGTTTGAGCCAAAAGAAGAAGAAGTTTAATTGATAAATAGTAATATCTTCAGCTATACAAATAAAACATTGAAATAAAATCGAATCTATTGTTTCAAACTATTTTTTTTTTCTTGCTGCTCACAATTCAAAAGGAACGATCACAGCGATCTGAAGTAAAGCCCTGGCCAATTTAACGTAATCAATAAAATAAAGGCTGGATTAAACCACTTTGTCCTTTTTCCTGCTATGTAAAAGGCTTTAATCAAGCATTGACAAACCTCGGAGATTATTTTTACAATTAACTGCCTCGAAACCTGCTAAAATGTTTGGCAATTAATTTTTTTAGATTTTCAATTTTTAGAGATTTTTTACTTAGAGAACTTACACGAAACATATATTCGAGGCTTTTATAGCTATCGCCTGTGTTTAGATATCTCAATGTTATCAACAATCTCTCTCGTGGCGATACAGCAGGTCGCATATTCGTGTTCTGTTTCGAATCTCAGTCAGCATAGATAAAAGATACTCAAAATCGTCCTCACGCATGCGAAAACAATTTTGAATGGTTTTACCCGTGTCTTCACTCATATCTCGCAGCATTAAGTTGCCATACTCGTTTCTGTTTAAAAGGTATTTCCGAGCCCAACATATACGGCGAGGGCGGGGTCATTCACGATTCTGTTGTTTTTGTAGCACTAAATTAATTTGTATTAATGCATCGCTGACGTACATAGGAATTTGTATTATTTGCGCAACAGGTACTTCTTGGGTTCTCTCGATTTCACAAACCATCCACTTCGGTGACTTACTGGCATTTGAATGGCGTCCCCTTAATTTCCTGTTCTTGGCGTTGTCAATCTGGTTACTTTTGACAACCACCGACTAAGGTTAATCTCAGTGTAACGGTGGGCGTCCAATACGCTCGAAGACGCGACACACCAACCAAAACTGTAACGATATGAACTTTTGTAGCTTTACAGTTTGAAAGTGTACCATGGGCTGCATTAGTGCTGTTTCAATGCTTTTTTAGCTGAAAAACATTTTATATTATTTTTTAGAAGTGGCAAACGTTATTGACGATCCGATTAATGCAGAACCTTTATTCAACGAGGAATTAAATGAAACAACTCCTCAAAATCCGCGAGCGCGAGCGAATACTAGCCGCGCATGAAAAAGGTGATGATCTCGAAAACATTAGGCATTAAACGAGGTACGGTTTATGTGATCTTGGATTTGACATCCCTTATTTGTGTGACGAAAGGTTCAATCGAGTTTGAGACGTCAGCGTGAATAGTATAAATATAAGCGAATTTTAGTTTGTAAGAGGACTCTGGAAAATACACTAAAAGAAAGCAGAACGTAGAATCGTACAAAAATATTGGAAAACTGGAGACATTGAGGCTTATCAACGTGGTGGAGCTAAACCACAAAAACTGACAAAAGAAGCCATTTTCCGTATTCGTTCATGGATCGACGATGACTGTTCTATTTCGCTGAAGACTAGCGGATAGGAGTATGGGATGTTTATCAAATTCGAGTCAGCACAACAACCATATGTCGTGCCTTTACATCGTTTCACTGCTAATGGAAAAGAATAAAATTAATTCCTGAACGACGAAATACCCCGAGCACCATAGCCGAACGCAAGGAGTATGCTATGGCATATAATCGATTGGTGAAAAGACTATCCCAAGTTGCTTTTATCTTTATAGATGATGTCGATTTTAATGTGAGCATGAGGACAATGATGCGACGATCACTTATTGGGACATCTGCTACGAAAGTTGTGCGACAACTCCGATCGAGGAATATTTCTATTGTTTGTGCAATGAATCGGAGTGGTATATTGCACTGAATTATGCGAAACAGTGCGATAAACCAGCGAAGTTTTATAGAATTCATTTGCGAGTTGAAACAAAAACTTTGGAATCAAACTGCCGAGCACAATCCAGTTTTAATAATGGATAACGTGGCTTTCCACAAGTGCACAGTAGTAAGGGAAACTATTTTGCAAGAAGGATGTGACGTAAAATATCTTCCTCCATATTCTCTTTTCCTGAATCCAATTGAAAATCTTTTCAGCAAATAAAAAAAAAACCACCCACATAATGAACAAGAACTAATGACTGCTATAGGCAATCGATCTAGTTTGATAACATCGGTGGACTGCGATGGATATTTTAGTAACATGTGGCAGTACATAGAACCGTGCACAGTGAGCGAGGGAATCGATGATAAGCTTCAGTTTGTAGAAACCACAGGGTTTTGCAGAGGTTCCCATTATCATGGGACACTTTCTTGACTTATTCGGGTAGGAAATAATAACTATTTGTCATGATAATTGGGCACTATAGCACCTTTTTTGAAAAGACACATTGGGATTTTAAACTTGATTTGTCCAAAAGAGGTGCTATATGACCCAACTCACATTACATCTTCAAGAAAGATTGAAGAAAGTGTAAGAAAATTATAAAAACTCTCGAGAATCCCAGCATATAATTAGAAATTTAATATAAAATTTATATCATCATCCTCTCAAGAAAAAGGGAGTGTTTTTTATCATAAACCTATTGTTGCTTCGACTAACAAGTTGCACTAACAAACTAATAAGACTAACAAACAGTTGCACATTTTCTTTCCAATCTTAAATTCTACTACTAGACATTCGGTTATGATTTTCATTTCAAATCGTTTTGTAACTTTTATATGGGAAATCTATATATATAAAAATCTCGTGTCACGGTGTTTGTTGCGAGCAACCTCCGAAACGGCTGGATCATTTTCAACGAAACTTTGCACACACCTTATGGTGGTATGAGAATAGGTTTTAAGACTTAAAAATCGTTCAGATGTTACACTAAACTTAATTTAATAATGATTTTCTAACTCCCATACAAAGAGCAGGATTGTTGTTGTGTTGTATACGACATTTTGACCCTTGGTGTGAGGTGCCTGACGGATTACACTCGATGATCGGATCCTGAGGGGATACGGGCACGATACAACAATCCTAAGTAACAAAGCAATAATGGAATATTTTAGTTTTTTTTTTGGAATGATTCAGTTTGTTGGGCCAGCTAGTGTATTTATAAAAAGAGAGCTGATGCATTTTAATAGGAAAAAATGCTTTTAATTTAAATACATCTGATCCAAATATAATCAATCTCTGATACATGGACACTGTCGAAATATGACGAAACCCTCTTAGCCGCGTTCGAGAGGAAGATGCTCAGAAGGATGTTTGGCCACGTATGTGTGGAGTAGCAAAGGAAGAGCTGATACAAGTATAAGCTATACGAGAATTGCGGTGATCTCATTGTCGCGTATCGTATCTTACTAGCCAGGCTCAAGTGGGCTGGCCATATTGTACACATGGAAACGGATTACCCAGCCCGTAAGGTTTAGGCTGTTCACATACACATACAAGACGATGTGGGCCCAAAAATTGAGCTATCAAGATAGCATAATAGCATCCGCCATAAGGCAGACAAAGGCTTTGTACCGTGAGCGGTTTCGGACTCTCCTGAAGCTGGCCAAGACCGGAAAGCGGTTGTAACGCCGCATAAGTATGTTACTTTAGTAACAAATAAATTTATTTCCGTTAATTTTCGACAACGGCGATTCGAACTAAATGCGCACGCTTAAAAATTAGTCCGGTCTCTCTCGTGTTTGATTTCTAACTGCTTGCTGCTAATTGCGCCGAACTCGACCTTCTTTGACCCTTTCGCTAAGGCTTGCGACCTTAGCATGAAACGCTAGTTATCTCTCTCTTATCACAGCCTAATCTCCTGATCGTACGCTAGCGTCAATCTGCGTTTGGTGGTGGAATTGCTCCAGTTAATCCGTTCGCTTCAACTGGCTGACAGGTGTTTGTTTATATCGTACCGCATGCCAAAACGTGTCAACACATCTTATATAATATTTCTTCACCGCTTAAACAGTGTGACATGTAGTTGCACATGTTGTTGATAATTTCTTCGTTATCTCCTGCGGTGACATAATTTGCTTCTTTTCATATAACTTCCAATAATTGGTCGTGATTAGATCTTTTTACATAATTGTTCCATGTGCTAAACATGTTCTCTAACGGGTTTAAAAAGGGGGAATATTTGTGTAGATAGACATGTTTGTTTATAACGGTTCCTATAGCTTCCTGCACGGATTGGCTCTTGTGGAAAGAAACGTTGTCCATATAAGCTCATAAATAAAATTAGTGAATAGCTCTCTGTTTACAGGTTGATTGGGGGTGACGTAATGTACGATCTCAGATTAATTCAATGCACATATTATCGATATGTTTTTAGTTCTAATTTGAGGAACTACCGTTACTGCTGGCGTTCCTTTCTGAGATCTGCTCTTGCTTGTACACATGCTCACTTTGAATTCCACTTTATCCAATTATGGGGGCCTTTCCCTTTTAAGCTCGTAGGCTGAAATTTCAGCCTGTCAGCTGTTTGCATTGTATATCAGTTTTCGAGCAGCTATCTAAGTGGGTATAATATACAGGTGGGCTTATCACAAGGTGTATGAATTTTGAAGACGGATTTTTATCGCTTATGTTTCTGAATGAAGATTTTAAGAGTGTTTTGTGTATTCGTCATGCCTTCAGAAAGCTTGTTTGAACAAAAGTTTTCACCCATCCTGTCAAAAAGTGATTGTTCAGGCTTAGGCACGGAAGCCCTGCCAGTTGATTCGTGTTTAACGAAACACGAAGATCATTCGATGAGTTCGGAGCGTTCGGGCACGATCGATTAGTTTATAAGTATAAGTGAATTGCGTGAAATAAACTCTCTTCTAATTGTGCAATACAAGGAACAAAACCCGGTAATTATAAAACGCTAGAAAAAGTTACACCGAAACGCGAAAGAACATTATCCGAAATCGTAAGATTGAACAGTGATATTCAAATTTGGTTATAAAACATGCTATGAGACCACCTGGACTACATGCACTTTGATTCTGGATTCCACCACGTGATCTCTTTAATGCACCTTGGGATAAATGTAAACAAACCTGTGTTTTCGAGCAGGTACTCGAATCTAATTCTAGCTTTGTGGCTAGAATAATCTAGACTGAAAATTGCAGGCTAGTTTTTTGTGTGGTTTTGTATGGAGTGTTTACATGATTTCAGCCTTCAACTGTAAAACTCCATACAGAAAACTATCTAGAATCGTGAAGGCCCCCTATATTAGTGCTTTGCACATTTTTTGTGCTCCGCACACTTTTTTGCTCCGCACACTTTTTGTGCTCCGCACAGTTTTTGTGCTCCGCACGTGAGGAGTTCCCGTCAGACATCTCGAACAAACAAGACAAACATCGTCTCGAACCGGTCAAATTCCAAAGAGATGTGGTGTCTTGTTCGATTGGTGTCAGAACGCGGTGTAATTGTGCACACACAATAACTGTGCGTAGCACTTACACTGTGCGGAGCACCGAAACTATGCGGAGCAAAGAATCTGTGTGGAGCACAGGAACTGTGTGGAGCACAACAACTGTGTGGAGCACAAAAATTATGCGGAGAGCAAAAAATGTGCGAAGTGTGGCACCACAATTTTATAAAATGTGCAATTGTGCTCGCACATTTTACTGTGCTGTGTGTGCGTGGTGGCGCAGTGCTACTTGACTCATCACTAGGAACGATGCACCTACAAAACAATCAAAATACACAACGTAATCAATACCTGTTTTCCTTCTCCCAGAGATCATAACATTCCGGATTCTTAAACACATTCGACGATAATTTTGCACACACATGCGTCGATAGCTCAGCATAACGGTGTAATCTTTAATATGCATTGGCAAATGTTTAGTGTAACATAAAGTTATACTTTATGTTTATATATTAATATAAAGTTATAAAGTTATACTTTATGTTTCCTGGCGTACACTAACCTTTGCACCTGCCATGGTTGAGCTTTTCTAGCGTGCGCCACGAATTAGGATGCTGCGCATTGCACAGGGAAGCTACCAAAGGAAGTCAGCCAATGGCCTTTTGTAAGGAAAACAACAAACATTGCCAATAACTGTACTCTACCCAGATGAATAGCAGCAGGTTAAAAAATAGTGTTCTAAGTATTATTGAGATTGATAAAAACTTCTACCCACACACTACAGTATTGATGAACAGAATAGAGTTGAAATTATAGCAAAAAAAAACTAAAAAAACGCAAAAAAAACTCAAACTCAATCACAATCCCAACCCCAATCGCAATTGCTAGCAGAATCCCAATCCCAATCCCAATCGAATCGCAATTCCAATCAGAATCCCAATCGAATTCCTTTACGAATCCTAATCTCAATCGAATTGCAATCCAAATCAGAATCCCAATCGAATTGAAAAGGAATCTTTTAGTGATTCAAATTCTACAAACGGGATCCGATCCGATCGAATCTTTCTAAGGAAAGAATCTTCGAATCTTCCGAATCCCGAATCTCCCAACACTATTCCTCATATGATAAATTTGGTTTCATTATAAAATAATTGACTTACTCTCCATAACGTTTGATGAGGTAATCGCTGAGTACTTTTGTTATCCTTCTTATCAGTGATTCGATTGTTTCTAGTCCTTCAGGTTAATACCAAGTCAATGTCGAATTCTAATCAGAAAACTATAATAATGTTACAAACGAAAAATGCACAATTGTTTATTTGTTTAAAAGTTAACTCATCGAAGTCATATGGTTTAAATGGGTTTTCTAATATTAGTTTACGCGTGGAAGTTTACATGAAGCATATCTATTTATGTAAATACGACAAAAGACGAAGAAAACACGGTTTTTGTGGTCCTAAATTGAGATAGACGTAAACGCTCCCTGAATGTTGCCTGAGTTATGTCGAAGTCGAACAAATCAGCGGATGGGTTACAGCTTCTAGACATGGACGCTATTGTGTTATTTTCTCCGTAATGCATGTTGTCTCGATCGAGTGAGAGAAATACACGATGCCGGGCTGCTACTCTGGGTACGTGGAAATTGATTTGCTCTAGGATACGCGATGCGCCTATCGTTCGGTTCAGAACTTCTGCTACGAACAGAGCCTGAGCATTTTTCCTGCGGTTGCTTAACGTCTCAAGACCTAGAAGTAGACAACGCGATTCGTATGGTGGCAAACGCATGTCCGCGTAGGACTTTTACGCCAAATAGAAGAAGAAAAACCTAGTTGTCTATCACTGTAGTAATGGGCCAAAATTAGTTGCAGAGTGACTGGAATCACAGCCTCAGCCAGACAGTGGCGCGTTAAACGGTGGGCGGACTGGGCGGCCGCCAGGGGCCCCGGCGATCTAGGGGGCCCCGTCAATGTGGATGTTCGACTTCGTTCTTTAATTTTCACTAGGGGCCCTACTCAACTTTTGTGGTCAACTGACAAATAGGGGAAATCGGGAAGGGGTGGTATTCATATGTCCAAAAAGGAACTGGGCCATGTTAATATTAAAATGATGTTTTATCACTATTTACATAAAACTTTTTGCGTGACGACAAAATCAAAAACCGTTACAGCTATACCAAAACTCAAAGGTGGTTTAAGGGGCCCCATCGATTATGTGGACTCTACGATGAAGGGGCCCCGTCGATAAGGGGCCGTGTCGATTAGGGGCCCCGTCAATAAGGGTGTCCATTTGGTGTCTTGGTGGTGATGGTCGGTGCACGTGCTCACCGAAAAAACGCGGAGACACTTGCAGTTGAAATCAAATGCATAGAACACAGAACAGAACGCTGCGTTTAACCACCAAAGACAACAACAAAAAAACATTCAAAAATTTAAAGTCCCCTATACAAAATTTCAATACATCGGCTCGTAGCCGGACAAATTAGCCGGAAAAATTGACACCAAGCACGCGTCGCTTTAAAAAGCCTAGTAAGGTCGTTTGGTCCAACGGTGCTGCAGTGGGTTGAGGTTTCAGTGGAGAAACGATCGGGCCCCATCGATGAGGGGGCCCGTCTATAAGGGGCCCCGTCAGTAAAAAGGGAACCCACAAAGAATGGGCCCCGTCAATAAGGGGGCCCGTCCATTTGGTGTCTTGGTGTGGGTAGTTGGTGGACGAGCTCATCGAAAGCACGCGGAGACACTTGCTGCTAAAATCCAATCCACAGAACGTTGCGCTTAACCACCGAAAACCCGTTACACAACACAAGCATACAACACACCCAAACAAAAGAAACTAGTGATGGGCGGGTCGACCCGAACCTATCGGGTCGGAGCCATCCGTAAGCGACCCGGAGTCGTTCGGGTCGACCCGAAAGGTACAAGTAGGTTCAGTGGGTGCAACGACTCCGGTAGGTGCGAGAAAGCATAAGCGACACCGACCAATTGGTGCAATGAGTTCGGGTCGACCCGAAAGATCAGTTGGTGCGAGAAAGCATAAGCGACTCCGACCCGTTGGTGCAGCGAGTTCGGGTCGGGTCGGGTCACGGTAGGTTCAGTTTGACCCGAGGGTGCAGCGAGTTCGGGTCGACCCGATATATCAGTAGGTGCGAGAAAGCATAAGCGACTCCGACCCGTTGGTGCGGCGAGTTCGGGTCGGGTCGGGTCGGATTAAACCTCCCAGATAGCAAAGCCGAAGGCCTTTGTATGGGAGCCATCGCGCTGATCAAGGCTCACTTTTTCGCGCGCATAAAGCAAAATGTGCGCGAAGGCGAAAAAAACCCGAAAGCGCTTCGTGTCCTCTCTCGTGTTTCTAGTTTTATTCTCTCGCATGTCATCACTCTCTCCCAGTTTTTCGGATTGAAATGAGAATTCACTCTCTTGATTTGGTTGCGGCAGTCTAGCTGCTTCACACTCTTTATTCTCTTCTTTTTGCAGTTCCCACAAGAGGATTCACACATGTGTTCTCACATACTTACATACACACACACACGGTGGTTGGAAGCCTGGCGCGGCTGTTTCCAATACTGTCTTTTCTTCTTCCCTCTTCACACCGCGCTGGAGCCCGTGGTGGTGCGCGTGTTCAGCCTGCTTGGTTCAGGAAAGATGTCATCAGATTTGGCGCGCCTCAACCGCGGTGTTGTATGAAGGCTCTTGATGAAACTACACAATTAATAGACACACTTTGTTAAAAAGATTACACTTCATTTAAAGATGTGACAAACTTACCTTTGTACTCGAGGATCAATTGAACCTTGAACGCCTGTGCACACAGTGTCGCAATTTGAAGAGGTTTGGAGAACAGCTAGCGGTAGCAGCACACATCTGAAACTTGTAAAGTGCAAAACATTGCATATTAGAATAATATTAGAATTAGAATAAATGTCACATAGCACTAGACACTTGGAAAAGGACACTTACCCAAACAATTAGATGATAACAATTCGACCTCCGATGAAGCAGAAAGAACACCGCGGATGGCGCAGTATGGAAAGTGTTTCACGCAGCACACAAACACACACTCTCACATCCACGGTTCAGAGCAAACTGAAGTCGCTCTTTGGCTTGGATGGAAAAGAGCAAACACCCTGATGAGTGCGATGGAAGAAAATGACGTGTGTTCAACAGGGATGGGTAGAATCCAACACACGAAGTGTGCAGGAGAATTCTCTTCGTGTGGCAAGAGAGAATTGAATAACACCCTGATGAGCGAGAACGCAACAAACGTTGTAGAATGTAGAAATGGGATAGGAATAGTGAGCGAAGGCAGTTTTTGGACATGAGGGGGTTGAAACTGGGAGAAACAGGCTTCGGTTGCTACTTGGGCTATCTTGACCTGACCCGACCCGAACTCGCCGCACCAACGGGTCGGAGTCGCTTATGCTTTCTCGCACCTACTGATCTATTGGGTCGACCCGAACTCGCTGCACCCTCGGGTCAAACTGAACCTACCGTGACCCGACCCGAACTCGCTGCACCAACGGGTCGGAGTCGCTTATGCTTTCTCGCACCAACTGATCTTTCGGGTCGACCCGAACTCATTGCACCCGCAGGTCGGTTTCTGCTTCATATTTAAAAAAACCAGTGTGGCAAATTTGATATATGATGTTTTACACACACAACACCTGCTAGATATTATTTGAACATCACAAGGACAAAATGGTACATCTGCTACTATATTAAAACCAGATCTCAAAAGCCCCGTCGATGCTGAGGTTATTTCGAACCCCCCCCCCCTCGCAATCTTATCAATCATCCTGTATATGGGGCCCAAGTTGTACAGTTCCTCAATCGGAAAATTGGACAAATCTCGAGTTCCATCAAGTTTTGTCCGATTGAGATACTTTTGAAGGATGCTATGATTTCTTTAAAAACAAAGAAAAAAAGAAGAAGTGGTCTGGACCCATTTCTACCCATCGCAGAACACACACATTGAAACCCACATTTGTCCACATTGTTACCTAAGTCGGAAACGCAGAACGCTGCGCCTCTAACATATCCCCCCTCCCACCCAGTTGATTTATTTGCGTATTTGCCAAGGGCTGTTGAACTGTTCAAAATGTACCCAATTTTTTTACCCATGTAAGATTCGCAGAACGCTCTTATTCATTCGAGCTTACGTTCAGGAAGTTGTCTCAACTGTACCCAAGCCAAAAAAACATATGCCTTTACCCACCGTTGGTATGAACGTGTTGGGCAGAGCGAGAAAGCATGTTTGTTTTGGAGATAACCGAAGAAATGAGTATTCAACCACGAGGATGAATAGAAACAATTCCTGCGAAAATTGGAAGCACGCGCTTCACACCCACACCCCCGTCGCACGTGCGTGTTTTGAATGTTTTGTCTATTTTCGGTTCCACATCCGCGGTGCTTCTTGTTTTCTTCTTCCCACGAATGTTTTATTTGAAAACCAAAGGATCTGGATTATTGGTTCACTTCACTTTTGATCGTGAAGGCGTCAAGTGCATTTTAGTCGCGAGCGATTGTGCCGTGGAAAAAATTGGAAAAATCAGTGGTAGTGACCGGGCAATTTGTAGAAAATTTCTAGTTCCAGCAATTTTTGTGGGCTGTTCAGGGAGTATTTAGCTTTAACTTTATATATGTATTTATTTATCGTGTTAATTTTAGTGTCCTTGTCAATTTATATCTGTATATATTAATTTATCGTGTATATCGGTCTGACAGCTGCCAACTTAGTGTGTTTACTGCTAATCGCTCCGAATTTATCCACGATTTTATCCGTGTAATCGGTTTTCGCTCTAACCGATTTTAGTTTTGCTGAGTCCATAAGTGCAGTTCCCGCGATCCTAGTATTGTTTTCCTGACGATAACTACTGTGTTCACGATATTTTCGGCTTCTATTCGTGGCTCCTTCGACGTTCATCCGCAGCTTGCATCTAAAATGGAGGACGTGTGTCATGCATGTTCTGATGCACTGGGCCCGGTTGAAGGCTCAATTACGTGCCTGTATTGTGAGGGTACTTACCATCTGGCGTGCACGAAAGTGCCCATATCAGTGATCGACGAAGTGAAAAGGATGCCTTCGCTGCACTGGAGTTGCATTGCGTGTACTAATGCGATTGGTAATCCGCGAAGCAAAGTGTTTAAGGGTACGGGTATGCAAGTTGGCTTTCAAGCCGCCCTCACAGCTGCCGTTGAAGCAATGAAGTCCAGCTTAGTCCCACCGGTAGTGCAAGAGATTCGGGATGGCTTTGCCGGTTTCGCCGCGTCCCACTCAACATCCTTCCAGCACTGCAACCAATTTCCCCCGGATGCACTTCCTAACGGAAAAAGACGGAGATTATTCCGCGAAGTAGTTGCATCCTCGGATACCATGTTTGTTGACAGTGCAGCAACCTCAAACATCACAAATACCAACAACACACACCGGATCGATCGACCTTCACTACCACCTATTATAACAGGCACCAATACTACCTCAGTTCCTATACCAACTGTGTCACAAATACCAAAAACTGAATACCTGTGGCTGCACCTATCAAGACTGGCTGCATCCGTCACCACTGAACAAGTTATCTCGATGGTGAGTTCGCAGCTGGACACCCCAGACGTAATCGCTTTTAGCCTATTAAAAGCTGGAACGGTTCCTAACTCCCTGAGTGCGATAACATTCTAGGTCAGGATCCCCGCTGTCCTTCGTAGCAAGGCGCTTAACGCAGCCTCTTGGCCGGCCGGGCTCGGTGTGCGTGAGTTCATCTCGCTCCCGCCGCGATCTCTTCTATCACGCACACATCACACGAACACTTACATATCACTACCGCAACAATCCCGCACTCAACATTCTCCGGTAGCGCCACAGCCCTGCACTCAGCTCTCACCTTTACCACAACAGTCTCGCATCCAGCACAACAATCCTTACTCACCTGCACTTATCCGTGAACCTTCGCAGACACAAGCTGAACACTCACCAACCGATATGAATCGCACTCTCACTTCACCTACTCTTCCGTCCACATCACGAGCAAAAACGCGTCAAACTACAATGGCTCAATTTTTTCCGAAGTAACCGCACCACAGCAGCGCAGTCATATGGTACTCACACGGTCCGAGCAATCTCTTCGACAACACAGACACTCATCATACACTCACCATCTACGATAAGCTCCGTCATCTCCAACATACCAGCTACTAACACTTCATTACATCAAACACCCAGCGATCAAGCGACGCGTATAACCGTGTTTTATCAAAATGTGCGTGGTCTGCGCTCTAAAGCCGATGAGTTCCGCTTATCGGTAATGGAGACTGAATACGATGTATTGGTGCTTACCGAAACCTGGCTTGATCCCTCTGTTCCCACCGCTCTCTTGTTTGGTGATGAGTATCGTATTTACCGTTGTGACCGAGATACCACCAATAGCTCTCACTCTGCATCTGCATTCAGCTAAGCAACCATCGTTTGTATATTGCTGCAGTCTATCTTCCACCAAATCACAGCACAGACGAGACGAAAATAAATGAATTGCTAAAATGGGTCAATGAAATTTGCGCCTCCTTATGTACGGATGATAGATTTTTACTCATCGGTGACTTTAATCAGCCTACTCTCTCTTGGTCACCTGCACCTGTCGAACAAGATACGGCTTTTAGTTTTTTCGAGCCTCATACTCAATCAGCACGATGTGCCCAATTAATTGACGGATTGCACCTGAACGCTTTATATCAACTCAACAACAACAAAAACTATCTGAACAGAACTCTTGATCTGATTTATGCAAATTGGCCAGCTGCTTCAACCTCATCGTCCATACGGACCTCTGATACCCCCCTACTACCGGTCGACCACCATCATCCACCATTGGAGTTCAATCTCAACATTGATACTCCTACCACCCAACTACCATCTAATGTTGCGGAAAGGCGGCTCGATTTTAGTCGTATTAATTTGCCTAAGCTCGAGAGATTGATCTCACAATATGACGAATTTTTGACTGCTCGATCTTTTTAACTCTTGACCATGCTGTCGATGATTTCTCTCAGTTTATGCGAACGGCACTTAACGAATGCGTCCCCGTCAAAACGCCGCATCGAGGTCCGGCCTGGGGTGACCGCACACTACGTACACTGAAAAGAGCGAAACGTGCTGCATATCGTAACTCGCGCGATCGAAGGTGTCCCGCTTTGCGGGTTTACTACAATAGCGTCCACGCACTTTATCGACGTTATAACAGAATCTGCCACCGCAGGTACCTACGTATTATAGAAAAAAAGCTGCGCGTGCATCCTCAACACTTCTGGACCTACGCAAACAATAAGCGCAAATCTTCCGGTTTCCCATGTTTGATCCGCTACAAGGGGAACCGAGCTTGCACACTCCCAGATATGTGCGATTTGTTTGCTACACGTTTTGAGGACACTTTTGTTTCTGAAAACATGCACCCCGAGGCTCTTCATGCTGCACTTTCTAACACACCCGCAGATGCACTTCGTCCCATGCTTCCGGTCATTAATACCTCGTCAGTCACCCGCGCCATAGACCGCATAAAGATGTCCTACACCGCCGGCCCTGATGGCATCCCGGCAGTGATCCTGAAAAAGTGCACTGCGTCGATTGCTCCAATACTAGTAAAAATCTTCAAGGAATCACTACGTTCATGCACTTTTCCTGTCTCCTGGAAGGTCTCATGGTTAACACCAATCCATAAGAAAGGCTGCAAGAATGATGCTTCTAACTATCGGGGCATTACATCGCTAGGGGCCATCGCAAAAGTGCTTGAGCTGCTTGTTTATGAACCGTTACTGGCCTCTGCCCGCAATTACATCAGCCCGAATCAGCACGGATTTGTCCCTAACAGATCAACAACCACAAACCTTATGCAATTCGTCAGTAGCTGCCATAAATCCATTGATGCTCGCCTTCAAGTAGATGTCATTTACACCGATTTAAAAGCCGCCTTCGATAGGATATCTCACGTCATATTACTAGCAAAACTCGACAGACTCGGCCTCCCAGATCCCCTAGTTGCTTGGCTGCGATCATACCTAATGGGCCGCACTTATTCCGTTAGGATGGGGCCCCATTTATCTAGATCCCTCCGTGCATCTTCTGGCGTCCCTCAAGGCAGCAATCTGGGACCTTTACTATTTGTCCTTTATATAAATGATGTCTCCACGATCCTTCCTGCGGATAATCACCTGCTCTATGCGGACGACACCAAAATCTTTCGGCAAATCCAGGGACCAGACGACCATCGCATACTCCAGGCTTCACTAGAAGAATTCGATAACTGGTGCACGCGAAACTCCTTAACCATTTGTGTTGATAAGTGTGTTACCATCACCATCAGCCGTTCGCGCTTTCCAGTGCATTTCGACTACACGCTAAACGGGCAAACTTTGCAGAGAGTCGATTGTGTCAAGGACTTGGGTGTTTCCGTCGACGCGAGACTCACGTTTGAGCAACACCTAGATCACGTTGTGACAAGATGCAGTCAATTGTTAGGTTTAGTCGTTAACATGACCCGCGAGCTCTCTGACCCAATCTGCACCAAAACTCTTTATTGTGCTCTTATTCGATCAGTGCTGGAGTATGGCAGCGTTGTGTGGTGGCCCTCCCCTGCTCGGGGGGTTGCGCGCTTGGAGTCCATCCAGCGTAGGGCTACCCGTTTCGCGCTCCGTTCGTGGGGCAGCAACAACGACTACACAACAAGGTGTTTGTTGCTCGGGTTACCCCAACTCGACGACCGAATACGAAATGCTAGGCTGGCTTTTATCGTTGGGCTTCTCAATGGTAGCATCGACTGTCCGGTTTTGCTCTCGTCGATACAGCTGTACATGCCTGCAAGAACTCTCCGCCCTCGGGCGATGCTGGCCATCCCAGAGACAAGGACCGCCTTCGCCTCCCGAGACCCGTTTTTGCGTATATGTCTTGCTCTGAATGCGGAATCTGATGCGTATGAGCCGGGCATGACGATGGCAAATGTGTTGAGTCGCATTAATTTACTTCGCGCTCTCGCCAGAATCTTTAGCGTCCTTGTAATTGTTATTGTTGTTATTATTGTGTTATTGTAACGCGTGTGACTATTTTTGTTATATTCCTATTGTACCCTTACATATATCGAGAGGGCTTATGAGGTCCGTCGATCATTTAATAAATATACAAATATACAAATATATTCATTCAGTTAGATTACTGAACGTTAACGAAGCGTACTGAACCATAACGAATTTTTTTCTTGTGAATATTTTTCTGCATATATTGTGTGTGAGAGCGAGAGATTATTAGAACCGTAAAGACATCGCGCTTTGGAAACGCCCCTTCACAGATGAGTTTGTTGACTTTGTAGTAAAAAACAAACCATCCAATTTGGGTAGCATACAAAATTAAAAAAAAACTTTACAAAGATAATATCAGTGAATATTATAGGAGTCTGATCAATGTTCATTTTTATAGAAAAAAGAAAAATTGCAATGTAGAAGAGAGAACATGGCTCGTGTATTCAGAAACAACGAATTGTGTATATTGCTATCCTTGTGTATTGTTTTCTTAATCCTCTTCAAAATTTATAACAGGATTGGATAACTGGAAAGCTATTACTGCCCTTTTATCAGAACACGAGACATCGAAAGAGCACATAGTATCAATGTCTACTTTATATAAAAGATCAAGTACGGTTAATAGAATTGATACCGAGTTAGTTCTAGAAATGGAGAAAGAAGAAAAGTACTGGAGAGAAGTGCTAAGGCGAGTAGTCAGCACTATAAAATTGTTAGGCCGCTTAGGGATAGCTTTCAGGGGACATGATGAAAGTGAGCAAAGCAACCGAAAGGGAAATTATCTCTCTTGTCTTGAGTACTTAAGTGAGTATGATGATTTTTGAAATTACATTTAGAAAAACACAGCTTTCAAGGTCGCGGGTATGTAAATTATTTATCAAATACTATGTTCAGGCACAGCCCTGTCACTTCATATCGTGCTTAACGAAACACGAACATTCTTCGTTCAATTTCGAGTGTTCGGCTCGATCGAGTAGTTTATAAATTACAGTGTATGTCGCGAATAAACGCTCTCTTCCAATTTTGCTGCACAACGAATAACTGCTGGTAAATATTAAAGGTTTGAAAGTTACACCGAAACGCGGAAAATAAATTATCCGAAATAGTGCGATTAAACATACTATTTGTGGTGAATTTTTAGAGATAATTAGTAATAACATTAAAAGCAAAATAGTAGACGATATTAAGTCAGCTATTTATTACAGCATTATTGTAGATTCCACTCCCGATATAGCTCATATCGAT
Source organism: Anopheles arabiensis (assembly GCF_016920715.1). Classification (NCBI taxonomy): domain Eukaryota; kingdom Metazoa; phylum Arthropoda; class Insecta; order Diptera; family Culicidae; genus Anopheles; species Anopheles arabiensis. The sequence goes on along the minus strand of NC_053517.1, from coordinate 68,450,055 downwards.
CAACTAACATTTGTTATAAGATATGTTTCTTTTTCTGGGAAAATATTCGAACGAATTTTGGGCTTTATTCCGATGGATAGGCATAACGCTTCCTATCTGGAGCAAGAAGTTCTTGAAAAATTAGAAAAATTGGGATTAAATATTGCACACTGTCGGGGTCAATCATTTGATAATGCATCAAATATGTCGGGAAAGTATATGGGCTTACAAGCTCGCATTAAACAACACAGCCCAAGTGCCGTGTGCATACCGTGCGCGAATCACTCTTTAAATTTAGTAGCTAATTTTGCTGCTGAAAATTGCAAAAAAGCCGTTAATTACTTCAGTTTCATACAAAAATTGTATACATTTTTTTCTTCATCAACTCATCGATGGAAAGTGTTATTAGATAATTTAAACAAGGGTCAACATCAATCAGCCGTATTTCTGAAAAGATGTTCGGTCACTAGATGGTCAGCTAGAGCGGATGCAGTTTCGGCATTAAATGTTGGTTTTAAGGACATCTAAAACGCATTGTCAGATATTTGTAACGATGAAGTTGAAAAATCTGCTACAGTCGATGAGGCAAATTCACTTCTCAAGCAGATGGTAAAACCTGACATTGCGTTGCTGACCATTATATGGAATACACTTTTACAAAGAATTAGCGCAACAAGTAAATCGCTTCAAACTGTTGAATGTGAACTATTTAAAGGTGTTTCATTAATTACCTCTTTGGTTAAATTCACAGACAACTTTCGAACTGATTTTTCAAAGGTTGAAGAAGGAGCTAAGGAGCTGTCCAATTTGTCTTCATTGTTTACCGAAGAAAAACGAACACGCAAGCGAAAATTGTTCTTTGATGAATCTCGTGAAAATGAGCATCAATTTACAGACAGAGATGATTTTATCGTTAATACATTTTATGCCATATGCGATAATATACAAGCGCAACTTACACAAAGGACAGAAAAATATGAAACTGTATTAGAACCATTCAGAGTTTTTTTTATGACTTGAATATGTCGGCAGAAAATCGATCCAAATTGATTGAAGCTCTATCAGAAATGTACAAAAATGACATTGAGGTTCATGGGTTGCAAGAAGAGTTAGAGCAATTCATACTTTTTCTCAAAGAAATCGACGATTTAAAAATAATATATTCCGACAACAATAATGAAGGTAACAATAACATTAAAGTTGACATTCAGGCATTGTACAAAGTGGCTAAAGATATGTCATGTACGTTCCCAAACATGGAAACATTATTGAAAATATTTCTGACGATTCCCATTTCTAATGCTTCTGGCGAACAATCTTTTTCTGTTTTAAAACGAGTTAAAAACTATTTACGTAACTCGATGGGAGAAGCCAAGCTTAACATTCTTGCTATTTTATTCATAGAACAAGATTTGATGAATCAAATTGATACATAGGCAATTATTGAACAGTTTGCCAGAAGGAAGAGTAGGAAAAAACATTTATAACCTAGTCATTGTTTATTTTATATCAGTTTTATTATGTTTAATATTATTTTCTTATTTAACATTATTTTTGCTGATTATGTTTGTATATCACGTTTAATGCATAATTTGAGCAAATAAGTGTGTATATTACGTATAAGTAGAGGTTTTATTTTGTTAATTATTAGTTTTTGGCAATTTACAGGTTAAGAAGGTCTTTTTAATAGAGGCGAATGAAGGCAATGGGCTCAAAGTCTCTCTAAAAATAGTAATAAAAAATATTTAAAGGGCTCGAACCCTACTAAGCTTGCATGTGATGAGTATGGTTGTGCGAGTTTACAGCTGTATACCAACTCATTTCTATATACGTCAAAGACAAAAGAAAAAAGAGAACGCACTTGAGATGACGTCTCTACTGAAGCGGGCTAAGATGGTCTTGTTTTTATCTTCGTGTTTTGACACTATCGAGTTTTTTTTATTAATAGTACTCCGAGATATTCGGTATCTATTACGTGGATTCAGAGATACGTGATTTTATAAAATTAACATTTTTTTTTTGCTAATTGTACTGATTTGACACATCAATTGCCAAATGTAAAATCATTTCCCTTCTGTTCGAATTGGAATCATTCAAACTATTAATATTCAATCAGAATCATGTAATTTTTTTTTGTGGCTTAAATACCCCTGAATTCAAAATTAAACGAAATCTAGCTATGGGGCCTTTCACGATTAGTCAAAACATTTGTTCAAACAAGCTTTCTGGAGGCTTGATGAATACACAAAGCACTTAAAATCTTCATTCAGTAAAAAAGCGATAAAAATCAGCCTTCTAAATTCATACACCTTGGGATAGGCCCACCTGTGTATTATACCAACTTCGGTAGCTGCTTGAAAACAGCTATAGGGGAATTTGGGGTAAGTGTGCCATACGGGGCAAGAGTGCCACCAAGCATTTTTTCTTAAAAACTTTAGTTATTGATCAATTGTGTATACAGTTGGTTGCTTTCCAATGACAAGGTATACTGAACCGAATTTCATATTGACCAATCGATATTTCGCATTGTTTTGAACTGATTTATATTGAGCTTTAAAATTGTGCAGAATATTATAATTTTTTCATCCAACCAAATAAGCTCTCAAAAATCACGCGAATAATCAACCGAGAAAATATTAACACCACCGTATAGCTGAGAAAACGTGAAATTTTTTGTGGGGTTAGTTGAAAACAACTTTCTTTTTGTCACTGAAATATACAATTTCAAAAAAGTAACAACTTTTGGGGCAAAAGAGCCATCTCTATTTGGGGCAAGTGTGCCACCATCTTTCATAGGCGCGAGCTGTCAAAAATGTAAACATTGTTGTAGCGTTCAGTGGTATGGTCCGCTTTTACGAGCGGATTCTACTCCGGAAAAACAGACCAGCAACAACCCATATTGCGATACAGTTTGTGATGAAAAGGGGTTCATTGGTGACTCAAGACATGTAGGAATACATACACTAGTGGTACAAACGTAATTATTTCCAACTATGTAAGAAATACGGTTATTTTAACCAGGTGGCCGTCTTGCCCCATACGAGTGGCACTCTTGCCCCATAGCCCAAAAACAACGTCTTTTGGACCCTTTTAAAACGCTTCAAAAACTATGTTGTTTGCACTTTTTCAAGCGAAATTCATTTATAAGTGAGGAAATAGATGTAAAATGGTTATGAGATTGAAATAGGCTTATGAATAACACGTTTTATTGAGTTATAACTTGAAATGCTTAAGGTGGCACACTTGCCCCAAATTCTGCTACAATGCAAACAGCTGACAGGCTGAAATTTCAGCCTACGAACTTAAAACGGAAAGGGCGATTACCCCTATATTTTCCTGGTAATCGCGTGATTCGTCTTAATCGGAAATTTGAGATACAGGCGGTCCCCGAGATACACGGGGTCCTCTTATACGCGGATTCGGAGATACGCGGTTTTCTAAATTTGACAGTTCTTTGAGCAAATTGTACTGATTTGACACATCAATTGTAAATTACCAAATAATTTCCGTTTCGATGGAATGTTAAAAACTATTTCAAAAGGTTTTAAACTGTTATATTCAGTCAGAATCATATCAAATAATTCATAAAGTGACTAAAATCGCCCCCTACTTGCAAAATTATACGAAAATTAGTGATATTTTAACTGGAAATCACGAGATTCGACTTACGCGGAAATTCGAGATACGCGGTATTTTGCGGCCGTTTTCGGTCCCCATTAACCGTGTATCTCGGGGACCGCCTGTACTTGGTTTTTTTTCGGCCCGCTTTAGTAACGTATCTCGGCGACAATCTGTATGACAGCTTGTTGTAAAACAATCAACACATTCATCAAATTAAATTCAATAGCGGAATTATCCATATTGCTGATAAAAAAAAAAAAAAAAAAAAAAAAAACAAATGTTTATGGACTATTCAGGAGCTTAATAAATAAATAATTAATTTATTTGTATATTTTTAATCAATATCAATATACAATAGTCATATCAATATACCCGCCAACTTCGAAAATTCAGCAAAGAGAATAAAATAAGCTCCACGTAATATTTTTCGTTGATTTTTTTTAAAAAAAAAGGTATTTTAAATCAGTTCCTTAAACATATACTATATGTACACAACGATAACGTTATGTTTATAAAATTTTGGACATAATGATTAATAAATATTAATAATAGATAAATCTAAATAAATAATGTTTTAATAAATATTTTAACCCTTTCATGACGATAAGATCTTGAAGACAAAATATGCCATTACAATATTATTGGGAATATAAAGTAAGAGAAAAGGCCCCCCCCTATGGCAATCGAAGCAGCCCTGACAAGAAAAACGAGATAGTGTGCGGTGGATCGGTCACGTAATCTGTCAAATATTCAAAAAATAAAGTTTGTTTATATTTTGAACTGAGCGATAGCTCTCACGATGTACAACGGCGAATGATTAAAAAAAGGCTACATCGGTGATGAAAATGTTGTGTGTAATGTGTAAAATAAACAGCCGAAAAATTATAAATGGTGGTAGAATCGACTTCGCACGCCTGAAAGCCGTTTAGGGTAAGTAAAGCATAGCTAATATATGTAATATTAAATCAATTAAAGCGGCATTTTCTATGCAGCTGTTGTGCAACCGTGTTGAGCCGGCGATAGTTAGAAAGAGGGAAGCACCACTGTTGCGGAAGGTCAGTGTTTTACGAACAAGAGCCCAACTGAATAGGAAAGGACTGTTCGAAGGGGAGTGGTTAGTACCAACATGTGATCATCCTGATGATAGTTTGAAGAGTTTGTTCCTTTAGTCAAATAATTATTGTTTAAAATACGGTCGAGTAAAATACGTATGTTTGTCAATTATAATAAAAGGTCAAGGCTAAGTATGCAGAGAGAAAACAAAAAATAAATAAAAATAAAACATAGTCCCCCGATCCTGTTAGTATACGATCGTCTGCAATTGACGTCGCATTCCAGCTAGCACCACGAGGAGGTAGGATTCGTAGTTCCAAGATAGCGGTTGCATAATAATACATCCGCTTCCTGGCATTAGCTAGCCAGCTGGAAAGAGCTCGATGAATTTAAAGTGTTTAAAAATACGAAGAAGAATATGTTAATACTTACTCAAACTCCTGAACTGATTGGATGGCACGCAAGATGGTAATGAAATTGTTAGGCTGGGCTCGCATAAGCTGGTACTCGCGTATATATTCAATCAATGCTCCCCGGTTTGTGCCTTTAGATCTTAAAAAGGGCTTGACCCCATAAATTCTTGATGGTCTGTGTGTGTACTAATGGATCGCTTGGGTCGACAAAATTTTTGGAATGGTTTATCATCTCGTGCTCATACCCTTTTCCGTCTAATCCGATGTAGGCACGCCAACCATCCGTCACAATTGTCGTTCCGGGGGCCACATTGTTCATTATAATGCCCTGCAAGTTGCCAGCGTCGCGTTTCTGAACCAGCTCCAGAAAAATCTCTTTTGTCTCCCGACAAATACCACCGACCAGCCAAACCTGGTTGTTGTCCGCGATCCGTCCTCTGTGGTACTTCCGTTTGGTAATGACGGACTCGTCGATGTCCACAGTGAGCCCTCCGCCTCCAATCTGTTGTCGGTGGGTTTCCACATATTCAGCGCTTATTTCGCGGAGTATTTTGAACTATTTTAGAATGGCTGTCTTACCTACAATGAGATAAAAAAACAACAAAAAGTTAATCAAACCGAATAATAGAAAAAAAATACTAAAAATAAATTACCGGCTGCACATTCAGCTTCCGCAACCATCCGCGTCGTATTTCGAGACCTCTCGAAGGTTATCTCCATCAACTGGGATAGAGACAGCCTCGAAGTTTTGAAAATACTATCCGTGCGGACAGTACATTCCCAGCCGGTGCAGCTCGATGTAGGCTTGCAAATCCATTTGCAAGCATTGGAGCATGGTTACCTTCAGCTTCATTTGTCTCTTGCACTTGCTGCATTGTTGCGTTGGCGGCAAGAGTTCCGTTTCCTGCAAAGACGAACCAACCCTTCCTCATCCGCGGTTAGCTTCTTCAGGTCACTGGAATTTTTGACTGCTGCAAATATATCCATGGTAAATGGTTTGTCCTGAAAATAAAACTTTCAAAAGAGAATCTTTAATCTGTACACCACTTTGTTCATCAAAACATTCAACTACATACGGAGCAATATTTTCCCGCGCGATCTACACTTCCACACATAACCGATTTTACTCATTCGTTAGTACAATACATTTAAACACACTCAACCGATATCGACGATTGATTGTGTGGTTTGTGAAGTAGTGATGTCCTGCTCGACCCGCACCAACCGGATTGGAGACATCCGGAAGCAACTCGGAGTCGTTCGAAACGACTCGTAAGATAAGATTCAAGGAGGTTCAGTAGGTGCAACGATTCGGGAAATCCGGTAGGTGCAAGAAAGCAGTCTCGATTCCGACACGTTGGTGCATTTCGGGTCGGGTCAAGGTAGGTTCAATACTCGACCAGAACTCGCTGCACCTTATGCGCAGCACTGCTTATGCTGCATTATTATGCGCTGTAATCGATTCCGACCCGCGGGTGTAACGAGTTCGGGTCGACCCGAATGATGAGTAGGTGCGAGAAACCATAAGCGGCTCCGACCCGAAATGCACCAACGTGTTGGAATCGAGACTGCTTTCTTGCCACTACCGGATATCCGGAATCGTTGCACCTACTGAACCTGCTTGAATCTTACGGGTCGTTTCGAACGACTCCGAGTTGCTTCCGGATGTCTCCAATCCGGTTGGTGCGGGTCGAGCAGGACATCACTACTTCACAAACCACACAATCAATCGTCGATATCGGTTGAGTGTGTTTAAATGTATTGTACTAACGAATGAGTAAAATCGGTTATGTGTGGAAGTGTAGATCGCGCGGGAAAATATTGCTCCGTATGTAGTTGAATGTTTTGATGAACAAAGTGGTGTACAGATTAAAGATTCTCTTTTGAAAGTTTTATTTTCAGGACAAACCATTTACCATGGATATATTTGCAGCAGTCAAAAATTCCAGTGACCTGAAGAAGCTAACCGCGGATGAGGAAGGGTTGGTTCGTCTTTGCAGGAAACGGAACTCTTGCCGCCAACGCAACAATGCAGCAAGTGCAAGAGACAAATGAAGCTGAAGGTAACCAAGCGCTCCAATGCTTGCAAATGGATTTGCAAGCCTACATCGAGCTGCACCGGCTGGGAATGTACTGTCCGCACGGATAGTATTTTCAAAACTTCGAGGCTGTCTCTATCCCAGTTGATGGAGATAACCTTCGAGAGGTCTCGAAATACGACGCGGATGGTTGCGGAAGCTGAATGTGCAGCCGGTAATTTATTTTTAGTATTTTTTTTCTATTATTCGGTTTGATTAACTTTTTTGTTGTTTTTTTTTATCTCATTGTAGGTAAGACAGCCATTCTAAAATAGTTCAAAATACTCCGCGAAATAAGCGCTGAATATGTGGAAACCCACCGACAACAGATTGGAGGCGGAGGGCTCACTGTGGACATCGACGAGTCCGTCATTACCAAACGGAAGTACCACAGAGGACGGATCGCGGACAACAACCAGGTTTGGCTGGTCGGTGGTATTTGTCGGGAGACAAAAGAGATTTTTCTGGAGCTGGTTCAGAAACGCGACGCTGGCAACTTGCAGGGCATTATAATGAACAATGTGGCCCCCGGAACGACAATTGTGACGGATGGTTGGCGTGCCTACATCGGATTAGACGGAAAAGGGTATGAGCACGAGATGATAAACCATTCCAAAAATTTTGTCGACCCAAGCGATCCATTAGTACACACACAGACCATCAAGAATTTATGGGGTCAAGCCCTTTTTAAGATCTAAAGGCACAAACCGGGGAGCATTGATTGAATATATACGCGAGTACCAGCTTATGCGAGCCCAGCCTAACAATTTCATTACCATCTTGCGTGCCATCCAATCAGTTCAGGAGTTTGAGTAAGTATTAACATATTCTTCTTCGTATTTTTAAACACTTTAAATTCATCGAGCTCTTTCCAGCTGGCTAGCTAATGCCAGGAAGCGGATGTATTATTATGCAACCGCTATCTTGGAACTACGAATCCCACCTCCTCGTGGTGCTAGCTGGAATGCGACGTCAATTGCAGACGATCGTATACTAACAGGATCGGGGACTATGTTTTATTTTTATTTATTTTTGTTTTCTCTGCATACTTAGCCTTGACCTTTTATTATCATTGACAAACATACGTATTTTACTCGACCGTATTTTAAACAATAATTATTTGACTAAAGGAACAAACTCTTCAAACTATCATCAGGATGATCACATGTTGGTACTAACCACTCCCCTTCGAACAGTCCTTTCCTATTCAGTTGGGCTCTTGTTCGTAAAACACTGACCTTCCGCAACAGTGGTGCTCTCTTCTAACTATCGCCGGCTCAACACGGTTGCACAACAGCTGCATAGAAAATGCCGCTTTAATTGATTTAATATTACATATATTAGCTATGCTTTACTTACCCTAAACGGCTTTCAGGCGTGCGAAGTCGATTCTACCACCATTTATAATTTTTCGGCTGTTTATTTTACACATTACACACAACATTTTCATCACCGATGTAGCCTTTTTTAATCATTCGCCGTTGTACATCGTGAGAGCTATCGCTCAGTTCAAAATATAAACAAACTTTATTTTTTGAATATTTGACAGATTACGTGACCGATCCACCGCACACTATCTCGTTTTTCTTGTCAGGGCTGCTTCGATTGCCATAGGGGGGGGCCTTTTCTCTTACTTTATATTCCCAATAATATTGTAATGGCATATTTTGTCTTCAAGATCTTATCGTCATGAAAGGGTTAAAATATTTATTAAAACATTATTTATTTAGATTTATCTATTATTAATATTTATTAATCATTATGTCCAAAATTTTATAAACATAACGTTATCGTTGTGTACATATAGTATATGTTTAAGGAACTGATTTAAAATACCTTTTTTTTTAAAAAAATTCAACGAAAAATATTACGTGGAGCTTATTTTATTCTCTTTGCTGAATTTTCGAAGTTGGCGGGTATATTGATATGACTATTGTATATTGATATTGATTAAAAATATACAAATAAATTAATTATTTATTTATTAAGCTCCTGAATAGTCCATAAACATTTGTTTTTTTTTTTTTTTTTTTTATCAGCAATATGGATAATTCCGCTATTGAATTTAATTTGATGAATGTGTTGATTGTTTTACAACAAGCTGTCATACAGATTGTCGCCGAGATACGTTACTAAAGCGGGCCGAAAAAAACCAAGTACAGGCGGTCCCCGAGATACACGGTTAATGGGGACCGAAACGGCCGCAAAATACCGCGTATCTCGAATTTCCGCGTAAGTCGAATCTCGTGATTTCCAGTTAAAATATCACTAATTTTCGTATAATTTTGCAAGTAGGGGGCGATTTTAGTCACTTTATGAATTATTTGATATGATTCTGACTGAATATAACAGTTTAAAACCTTTTGAAATAGTTTTTAACATTCCATCGAAACGGAAATTATTTGGTAATTTACAATTGATGTGTCAAATCAGTACAATTTGCTCAAAGAACTGTCAATTTAGAAAACCGCGTATCTCCGAATCCGCGTATAAGAGACCCCGTGTATCTCGGGGACCGCCTGTATCTCAAATTTCCGATTAAGACGAATCACGCGATTACCAGGAAAATATAGGGGTAATCGCCCTTTCCGTTTTAAGTTCGTAGGCTGAAATTTCAGCCTGTCAGCTGTTTGCATTGTAGCAGAATTTGGGGCAAGTGTGCCACCTTAAGCATTTCAAGTTATAACTCAATAAAACGTGTTATTCATAAGCCTATTTCAATCTCATAACCATTTTACATCTATTTCCTCACTTATAAATGAATTTCGCTTGAAAAAAGTGCAAACAACATAGTTTTTGAAGCGTTTTAAAAAGGGTCCAAAAAGACGTTGTTTTTTGGGCTATGGGGCAAGAGTGCCACTCGTATGGGGCAAGACGGCCACCTGGTTAAAATAACCGTATTTCTTACATAGTTGGAAATAATTACGTTTGTACCACTAGTGTATGTATTCCTACATGTCTTGAGTCACCAATGAACCCCTTTTCATCACAAACTGTATCGCAATATGGGTTGTTGCTGGTCTGTTTTTCCGGAGTAGAATCCGCTCGTAAAAGCGGACCATACCACTGAACGCTACAACAATGTTTACATTTTGACAGCTCGCGCCTATGAAAGATGGTGGCACACTTGCCCCAAATAGAGATGGCTCTTTGCCCCAAAAGTTGTTACTTTTTTGAAATTGTATATTTCAGTGACAAAAGAAAGTTGTTTTCAACTAACCCCACAAAAATTTCACGTTTTCTCAGCTATACGGTGGTGTTAATATTTTCTCGGTTGATTATTCGCGTGATTTTGAGAGCTTATTTGGTTGGATGAAAAATTATAATATTCTGCACAATTTTAAAGCTCAATATAAATCAGTTCAAAACAATGCGAAATATCGATTTGTCAATATGAAATTCGGTTCAGTATACCTTGTCATTGGAAAGCAACCAACTGTATACACAATTGATCAATAACTAAAGTTTTTAAGAAAAAATGCTTGGTGGCACTCTTGCCCCGTATGGCACACTTACCCCAAATTCCCCTATAGCTGTTTTCAAGCAGCTACCGAAGTTGGTATAATACACAGGTGGGCCTATCCCAAGGTGTATGAATTTAGAAGGCTGATTTTTATCGCTTTTTTACTGAATGAAGATTTTAAGTGCTTTGTGTATTCATCAAGCCTCCAGAAAGCTTGTTTGAACAAATGTTTTGACTAATCGTGAAAGGCCCCATAGCTAGATTTCGTTTAATTTTGAATTCAGGGTATTTAAGCCACAAAAAAAATTACATGATTCTGATTGAATATTAATAGTTTGAATGATTCCAATTCGAACAGAAGGGAAATGATTTTACATTTGGCAATTGATGTGTCAAATCAGTACAATTAGCAAAAAAAATGTTAATTTTATAAAATCACGTATCTCTGAATCCACGTAATAGATACCGAATATCTCGGAGTACTATTAATAAAAAAAACTCGATAGTGTCAAAACACGAAGATAAAAACAAGACCATCTTAGCCCGCTTCAGTAGAGACGTCATCTCAAGTGCGTTCTCTTTTTTCTTTTGTCTTTGACGTATATAGAAATGAGTTGGTATACAGCTGTAAACTCGCACAACCATACTCATCACATGCAAGCTTAGTAGGGTTCGAGCCCTTTAAATATTTTTTTATTACTATTTTTAGAGAGACTTTGAGCCCATTGCCTTCATTCGCCTCTATTAAAAAGACCTTCTTAACCTGTAAATTGCCAAAAACTAATAATTAACAAAATAAAACCTCTACTTATACGTAATATACACACTTATTTGCTCAAATTATGCATTAAACGTGATATACAAACATAATCAGCAAAAATAATGTTAAATAAGAAAATAATATTAAACATAATAAAACTGATATAAAATAAACAATGACTAGGTTATAAATGTTTTTCCTACTCTTCCTTCTGGCAAACTGTTCAATAATTGCCTATGTATCAATTTGATTCATCAAATCTTGTTCTATGAATAAAATAGCAAGAATGTTAAGCTTGGCTTCTCCCATCGAGTTACGTAAATAGTTTTTAACTCGTTTTAAAACAGAAAAAGATTGTTCGCCAGAAGCATTAGAAATGGGAATCGTCAGAAATATTTTCAATAATGTTTCCATGTTTGGGAACGTACATGACATATCTTTAGCCACTTTGTACAATGCCTGAATGTCAACTTTAATGTTATTGTTACCTTCATTATTGTTGTCGGAATATATTATTTTTAAATCGTCGATTTCTTTGAGAAAAAGTATGAATTGCTCTAACTCTTCTTGCAACCCATGAACCTCAATGTCATTTTTGTACATTTCTGATAGAGCTTCAATCAATTTGGATCGATTTTCTGCCGACATATTCAAGTCATAAAAAAAACTCTGAATGGTTCTAATACAGTTTCATATTTTTCTGTCCTTTGTGTAAGTTGCGCTTGTATATTATCGCATATGGCATAAAATGTATTAACGATAAAATCATCTCTGTCTGTAAATTGATGCTCATTTTCACGAGATTCATCAAAGAACAATTTTCGCTTGCGTGTTCGTTTTTCTTCGGTAAACAATGAAGACAAATTGGACAGCTCCTTAGCTCCTTCTTCAACCTTTGAAAAATCAGTTCGAAAGTTGTCTGTGAATTTAACCAAAGAGGTAATTAATGAAACACCTTTAAATAGTTCACATTCAACAGTTTGAAGCGATTTACTTGTTGCGCTAATTCTTTGTGAAAGTGTATTCCATATAATGGTCAGCAACGCAATGTCAGGTTTTACCATCTGCTTGAGAAGTGAATTTGCCTCATCGACTGTAGCAGATTTTTCAACTTCATCGTTACAAATATCTGACAATGCGTTTTAGATGTCCTTAAAACCAACATTTAATGCCGAAACTGCATCCGCTCTAGCTGACCATCTAGTGACCGAACATCTTTTCAGAAATACGGCTGATTGATGTTGACCCTTGTTTAAATTATCTAATAACACTTTCCATCGATGAGTTGATGAAGAAAAAAATGTATACAATTTTTGTATGAAACTGAAGTAATTAACGGCTTTTTTGCAATTTTCAGCAGCAAAATTAGCTACTAAATTTAAAGAGTGATTCGCGCACGGTATGCACACGGCACTTGGGCTGTGTTGTTTAATGCGAGCTTGTAAGCCCATATACTTTCCCGACATATTTGATGCATTATCAAATGATTGACCCCGACAGTGTGCAATATTTAATCCCAATTTTTCTAATTTTTCAAGAACTTCTTGCTCCAGATAGGAAGCGTTATGCCTATCCATCGGAATAAAGCCCAAAATTCGTTCGAATATTTTCCCAGAAAAAGAAACATATCTTATAACAAATGTTAGTTGATCGATATGAGCTATATCGGGAGTGGAATCTACAATAATGCTGTAATAAATAGCTGACTTAATATCGTCTACTATTTTGCTTTTAATGTTATTACTAATTATCTCTAAAAATTCACCACAAATAGTATGTTTAATCGCACTATTTCGGATAATTTATTTTCCGCGTTTCGGTGTAACTTTCAAACCTTTAATATTTACCAGCAGTTATTCGTTGTGCAGCAAAATTGGAAGAGAGCGTTTATTCGCGACATACACTGTAATTTATAAACTACTCGATCGAGCCGAACACTCGAAATTGAACGAAGAATGTTCGTGTTTCGTTAAGCACGATATGAAGTGACAGGGCTGTGCCTGAACATAGTATTTGATAAATAATTTACATACCCGCGACCTTGAAAGCTGTGTTTTTCTAAATGTAATTTCAAAAAATCATCATACTCACTTAAGTACTCAAGACAAGAGAGATAATTTCCCTTTCGGTTGCTTTGCTCACTTTCATCATGTCCCCTGAAAGCTATCCCTAAGCGGCCTAACAATTTTATAGTGCTGACTACTCGCCTTAGCACTTCTCTCCAGTACTTTTCTTCTTTCTCCATTTCTAGAACTAACTCGGTATCAATTCTATTAACCGTACTTGATCTTTTATATAAAGTAGACATTGATACTATGTGCTCTTTCGATGTCTCGTGTTCTGATAAAAGGGCAGTAATAGCTTTCCAGTTATCCAATCCTGTTATAAATTTTGAAGAGGATTAAGAAAACAATACACAAGGATAGCAATATACACAATTCGTTGTTTCTGAATACACGAGCCATGTTCTCTCTTCTACATTGCAATTTTTCTTTTTTCTATAAAAATGAACATTGATCAGACTCCTATAATATTCACTGATATTATCTTTGTAAAGTTTTTTTTTAATTTTGTATGCTACCCAAATTGGATGGTTTGTTTTTTACTACAAAGTCAACAAACTCATCTGTGAAGGGGCGTTTCCAAAGCGCGATGTCTTTACGGTTAGTGTATGAACACGATGCTATCGGTTCTATAGATTGCTGAAGCTCAGAAAGTTCAGTTATTGCCGGACTATTATTTTCTATATCATCTTTAGAATGAGATGCAGAAGGCTCGTCCGTGCATTTTCTTGTTGTTCTTTGTTTCGACGAAGCAATAATTTTAATTATTTTCATTATGTGCAAACATTTGCATATGTGTTCCATAAGCGAGCGCTACATATCTAGTTGGAAGCATGGTAATAAAATGTTTCTTGGCTTTTTGTAATATTTTTATATTCTTAGCATGTAAGCAAATAAGAAAAACGAATTTACGACAAAGTGATAATACCACATACAACACCTTCCCCCCCCCCCCTCTCCGAGTTAACAAAACTATTTCGACCCGAGGGGCCCCGAGTTTCATCCCGCCTGGGGCCTCCAGAAGCCTAGACCCGCCACTGCAGCCACATCATGCATAACATCAAAGCAGTGATTGATTATCAAATGGAAGTGCGGAAGATCATTCAAAATACAAGCAGTAGTTTCCAGGCCACAATCTTTTTATAAAATATTCTTGTTCTGCACTTGTTCGAGTTTATTTTCATACCATGCACGGTCACGTAAATGATATTGATTATCAAAAGGATAATTTAGGAAATTATTACCAGCCACGACTATAACTGCACCACGAATAGTTATGCTTTTATTGTTTATATAAATTGTTACCTCTTTAAAGTTTCTTGAGATCTTCAACGAGTGACAAAGGGTTTTTGTTGTAGCTATGATTTTTGGTGTCTATAGATTTTGCATAAATAAGTGGAAATACTAATTTTGTTGATACATTGAACCTTCGTGGTACATCATGAATTGTAAAGCACATGGCTGATATTTTTTTGTTACCCGGTCTTGAGCTCAATGCGTTACAAGGTAACACAGGATCTTCGTAAATTATAATTCTGAGAGCATTTGGGTATGCTTTGAAGTAGTCACTATTTTTGTACTGCTGGCCATCGATGAATGATTGGTACACTCCTGACCGACAGTTAAATGATTCTTTTTCTGTCAAGCCAATCGATTATTTGGGTTTTTGGTATCATTTTTTGTTATATCTTTTCGGATATATGTACAGAAACTCGACCACTCTGTTTGGTTGTTTGTACGCGAGAGAGCGTGCCGCCAATTCCTTTTTCTATATTCTTCTTCCTTCATTTCATATCTGTAGCGGCGTGTCAAATTGTCACAGCGATTTACACATCGTGGTTGGATATGCACGGTGTGTACGAGGTGTAGTGATATAAGTGAAGTGATCATATGAGAAACTGATTCAAAATTATCTTTTTATACTTTTTGTTTCCATCTACGAATTGTTTCACTTCTTTTCCATTAAGCATAAAGTTAGATAGATAGGAGTTTTGGAATTGTACCTATTAGCGAATTTATAAACGATTATTGCTTGGTAGGCGTGTTTTAAAATGTTATCTAACCACATGCTATTATGTAATTCGACAGATTTTTCTGGTGGAATATCTTCTTCGTCTTCTACTTGGCGCATTCTAGTCCTGAACCCATGACGGGTATGTTATTGAGTCGTTCAAGTTGACGAGTGTACTACGGGACCGCCCCTATGGCCCTTCTGGCGGAATATGTGATACATATTTTTCAAGGAATGTAGACATTTTTTGACAAACATATTCATTTATTTGACCAACAAGTGACTCGCCGAAGTACATCACTTGGTTTAGTTTTTGGTCTGTAAATGAAACATCAGCTTTTAGTTGACAAATACAAACAGCTGCAAATTCCCTTATGGCCCTCAGGTTGCAAGTAAACTGTTCTTGCTTATTTGAATGAGTATCTGAATTTTCTGGTAAGGTTTTATAATTTTCAGTTGACTGAAGAGTATCATCCGTCAGTTTATGGCTTGAGATTGGATCCAACATCACATTGTTTTTTGTTGGAAATAGTGACAACGGGTGTTTTGTGGTTATATGGTGCTTTAAGTTTCCACAAGTCCGGGAGCTCGTACGGCAACCTCTTTTCATATAAGTGTAGTAGACGAGATTCTTTTCGAACTCCTTTTTGATAAAATGGATGTTAAGATGACGTCGTAAGCCATCAACATATCCCTCAACCAGTTGCTTGTAACAGAAACACTATAACACATCTGCTATTTTTCTTCTGAAACACTCAAACATTCTGGTTAAAATCACTTATACTTACTGTTTCGTTTAACAACAGTCAAACCCCAAAAACGCGACGACTTTTCAGATCTCTTTACATGATTTATTTTCCCAAAAGCTTGACAAACGGAGAAGCATAGTAAAAAAACTTCTGTCTGGTCCTACGGTTAGAATAAAAAGAGCCGCAGCACTCTGTTTCTTTCCGTCCCGTCAAATATTGCGAAGGTTGCGAGTAGTATAATCTGCTCGAAATCTTAAAGGCCGGGGGACACTGTCCGTACTCGCTAGTGTAGTTTCGATTTTAACTAGCGCATCTGGCAGCGGCTGATGAAAGCGTTTTTGGGCCATCGAGGGAATAGTGCCGAATATCAAAATTAAATAGTTTTTTTTCCAGAGTTTTTTGTCATAAAAATGGATGCAATGCGTGCAAAAGATATGAATCTACCTTTTACAAAACTTGTCTCCTCCGATTTAAGTAAAACAACATAAAATAACATATTTTCTGAAGCGGCTTCAAATTGTTTACCAAATTGCTTCCAACAGCCGCCGCCAGATGCGCTAGTGAAAATCTAAATTACACTTCGGACTACGATCAATTTAGCCCGGCCTTAAGGTTTTTTAAATAATCTTTATTTTTTATTAATTTTTTTACGATGTTATTTGTCGAATAGATTACTATTTCAATTACAGCAATTATCCGCAGTACGCCATACTCGATATACGCGAATTCGCAGTACGCGATTTCTCTAAATTTGACAGATCCATGTGTTTTTTGTAAATATTTTGATTCTTTGAAATATTTTATGCTCTTTTTGAATTTCCTTAATGCTCTGAAAGATTTTGCATTAAATTTGTGCAAAAGATACCAATTTTACATAAAAAAAACATTAATGCCAAACTCTGTGGCGATATTTTTCAACCCTCGAACCGGTAGTGTAAACTATTTTTCGATATGAATCCGCTTTTCGCGAAAACTCAAGATACGGTATGGTGCTCGGTCCCGTACGATAGCGTATATCGAATAATGACTGTATTGTGGATTTTTGCAAAATAAAATGTGAAAATTCAGACTTTTAGCATGCTACAAAAAACAATGCAAATACAAAAATCCATAAAATTTGAAATAGTGATCTGTTTGACTCCTAACTAGTGTTGGGTCAAGTAGCTCTTTTGCAAGAGCGGAGCGCACCGCTCTCGCTCTCTAAAGTGTGCGGTGCGCTTGAGGTAGCTCCGCACAGAGCGCTGCACACAGGAGCGATTGTGCGATGCGCTCCCATGAGCGAAATTTAGCACTTTACTGAGCGCTGCACGCAAGAGCGATTGTGCGATGCGTTCCCAGGAGCCAAGGTTCGCAAATCAAGGAGCGCTACACGCAGAAGCGAAATTTGGCACCACAAGTAGCGCTGCGATTGTGCAATGCGCTCCTAGGAGCGAAGTTTCGCACCATACGGAGTACTGCACACAGGGCTGCGTATGTGCGATGCGCTGCCAGGAGCGAAAATGCTCTCCGCCAGAAGTGCTGCTGGATAAGTTGAAACAATGAGCTAGAAGATGTGCGCTTGAAAGTATCGCACTCAACATGATGGCTTGCATAAATCCAGGCTTTAACATGCGGAATGCGCCAATTATTTTTACTCACCTGTTTGAAAGAAAATATTTTCTTATGAGTCTAGTGACAAAAGTTTATATAACGTAATACATACATAACTGGCCTATTCCTTTACGGGCCATATTTTTAATACAAATTATTTTTCATATTTTTAGTGTGTTTCTTTCTTTCTTACATTTTGTTTTGTTTGATAAACAAAATTTTGCTTAGCTTGCTTGAATGCAATCAATTTCGTTTACAAGATTCAATGTCGCCTGCCTTTGAAAAAACCCTTTCCGCAAGGCACAGAAGAAGCTGGGATGCAAAGAGTACGAATCATTAGGTCGTATAATCTCGGATACTTGTTTTTGTGTAATTTCCACCATTCAAGAGGTGTCCGCTCTATGTGATAATGACTCGGCCAAGTAATTGTCTAGTTCCTTCTGGGTTTCAGTTCGCGTATGTAAAATAACTTGGGAATCATTTTGTTCGGTATCGAAATCTTTCCAAATACTGTCGGTATTGAGATCCTCACTAATTGCATCTTCAGTTTCGTTAACAGTTTGTATTTGAATTCATTGGTTTGTGTAGGCAATGTGTCTAGTCGTAGCAATACATGTTTGCAGCTTTGCTGAAACCCTGTGTCGCTTTGGAATCCGTTTTGTTTGAACTGGAGGTCCGAAACAGTGGCTTGCTTAACAATTTCCCTGTCTATGTAATCAAATTTTTCATGTAATCCATCACTCAATAATTTGATTAATTTTTTCACCTCATTCGTTTCACAATCTGAATTGCATTCTAATTTCTTTATCATTAAATATGTAATTACAAGCATTTTGGAAAACGTTACTGTTGTATTACGGTGTTGAATACCGCCTATAAAATATTCTCCCTGATCCTTCAGGATCGCCTTGTCCCGCACGTCGAAGCGATAGTAGGAAACTATCAAAGAGGATTCCGAAACGGAAAATCAACCATTGATCAGATCTTCACCATGCGGCAGATCTTCGAGAAGATGGCTGAATACAGAAACGACACATACCATCTCTTCATAGATTTCAAAGCCGCATACGATAGCATAGCCAGGGTAAAACTGTATGACGCTATGAGCTCATTTGGAATCCCGGCCAAACTGATAAGGCTAGTTAGAATGACTATGACCAACGTCACATGCCAGATGAGGGTGGATGGAAAACTCTCAGGACCTTTTGCTACCATCAAAGGTCTGCGCCAGGGGGACGGGCTTGCTTGTCTCTTGTTCAACCTGGCGCTAGAGAGGGCCATTCGCGACTCGAGGGTGGAGACTACGGGAACCATCTTCTATAAGTCAATCCAGATCCTGGCATACGCTGATGATATAGACATCATTGGTCTGCGGCTCTACTATGTAGCAGAAGCCTACCAAGGGATCGAGCAGGCGGCAGAGAACCTCGAATTGCAGATAAACGAGGCAAAGACCAAACTGATGGTGGCAACATCAGCGGGCCTACCAGTAAATAATCCGAATATACGTAGGCGTGATGTACAGATAGGTGAACGTACTTTTGTAATCGTTCCACAGTTCATCTATCTTGGGTCAAAGGTCAGCAACGACAACAGTATGGAAGCTGAGTTGCGCGCAAGGATGCTGGCTGCCAACCGGTCATTCTACAGCCTGAAAAAGCAGTTCACCTCAAAGAACCTGTCGCGACGGACGAAGCTGGGACTATGTAGTACCTATATAGTACCAGTACTCACATACGCCTCTGAGACATGGACACTGTCCAAATCTGACGAAACCCTCTTAGCCGCGTTCGAGACGAAGATGCTCAGAAGGATACTTGGCCCCGTATGTGTGGAAGGACAATGGAGGAGCCGCTATAATGACGAGCTATACGAGATGTACGGTGACCTAACTGTCGTACAGCGTATCAAGCTCGCCAGGCTCCGGTGGGCTGGCCATGTTGTACGCATGGAAACGGACGACCCAGTCCGTAAAGTCTTTTTAGATCGTCCACAAGGACAGAGGAGGCGTGGTAAGTAAGGTAAGTAGGTAAGGTAAGGGTAAGTAAGGTTTCTCTCGACCCTCATTAATAGCGTATCTCGGGGACTGCCTCTTATTTCAATCGCAATCCCAATTCAAATCCCAATCGCAACCGCAATCTGAATACCGACAAGAATCCCATTCAGAATACCAATCGAATCCCAGTCGAATTCCAATCTCAATCCCAATCAGAATCACAATCGAATCCCAAACCCAATCGAATCCCAATTGAATCCCAATCCTAAACATAATCCCAATCGAATCCCAAACGAATCGCAAACGAATCCCAATCTCAATCGAATCGCAATCAATTCCCAATCGCAAAGGAATCTTTTAGGGATTAAAATCCTACAAACAAGATGCGATCCGATTGAATCTTTGTATGAATTGAAGCTTCGAATCTTCCAAATCCTAAAACGTGAAAAATTGAAGAAACGACTAACGGTTAAATATCATGAAATCAATCTTTTTTGTGCAACCTTTATCGTGTTTTTGATGTAAAAATACAAAATGTTTCCAAAAATATTTAAACAAAGCGGATTTCTGTACAAAAGACTGGATGCCTTGAAGAAAAAACGAGATAGGGAGTGGGCACGTGTTTACATAAATCAATATTGTAGAAGATAATTTCGGCTCGTCCTCTATATTTACTGACTGTTGCTGACAGTGCTTGACAGTGAAGATGATGATGTTGAATTATTTGATGATGAAGAACCATTTCAAAATGAAGATAGTGAAGACGAAGAGTATACTGATATCAAATATCTTGAGACTGAAGATATAGAAACCAACAATTCTCATTTATCCAAATCTTTACGTATTTGGTTTATTACGAACAAAATATCTAGAAAAGTTGCCAACGAACTATTGCAAATTTTGCGCGAAGATGCGTCTTGCGCTTTTCCACAAGTGTGAGAAAGAACACTATTGAAACCTCCGTTAAATGTAGGAAAACAAATTGTTGCTGTTCCAGGGGATGGTCAAATGTGGTACCATGATGTTGCAACATGCCTTCAACATTATTATCGGTGAGTTCTTAGATTTTTTTATTACTTTCTTGATTGTGATAAATATCTTCCAACTGGTATTAATTTTATCTTCAATTATTTTTTGTAATGTTTCTCCAAACGTAGAGGATTTCGAATTGAACTTGTCGGTGGACGGATCCCTCTATACAACAAAAGTGCAGAACATTTAATGCAGCTGTACGGAATTCCAAATGATCCGGTAATGGATGTAGGAATTTACAGTGGATCGACAAAGCCAGCCGATGTAGAAACGTTCCTGCGACCACTAGTAAAGAAACTTAATAATCTTCAGGACAACGGGTTAATGATAAATAATAGAATGAACAGGATATCAATTCGAGCCATCATAGCTGATTCTCCGACAAGAGCTTTCATAAAACGTCAGAAGATCTGATTAATATATACAATAAAGGAAAATTAACATAAATCATTCTTCATTTTAAGATGTTTGTTACTTCAATGGAGTTCACGGATGTTTGAAGTGCAAATGCTAAGCTGTTCCATCAGACAATCCACGTAAATTAATTTACGAGGATTTAACTGCTGAACTTCATAGCGATAAGGATTCCCATAGGCGAAGAAATGCATCTGGTGCATAAAGGCAATATTTTTAAACTGTTATTAGGATGGGATAGAGGAACTTTAGCTCCTTTTAAGAAGTGGTCTAAAGAAGACAGGCAGGAAATTTGCGCAGAGCTTATGAATATCAAGCTCCCTTCAGTATTTCCCAGGCGATTTAGATCATTGGATTCGTTGCATTTCTGGAAGGCAACAGAGTTAGGATACTTTTTTAAAATATGGAGGTATAGTAGTACTAAAGGATAGAATAGGTAAAGTAGCATAGGAACATTTCAAATTGTTTTACTGTGCAATTATCATTTTATCTTCAAATCATTTTAAATCACATTGGAAGTATGCAGTAAAATGTGATCTTATAGCCAGTTCCTCGTCAATTTTAACAAATGAGGCACATCAGGAACAACATATACATTTTTTTAGTGATGGGATGTGGAAAAAATGGATTATTATAATCGACTGCTCTCAATTCTTTAAAACAGCTAGTATTTGCAGGACAGTTATCGCTAACTATGGCGACCACATTTTTATTTTTTTCATTTAACTTTTCAATAATTTCCATTATGATTTCTTTGGTCATGTTTTGGTCAAACCCTATGTAGATTGGCTGCTTCCAGTTCTTGAATAGTCCTCTAGCCATTACTACTTGAACATAATTGAACGGTCCCATTACTTCATCTGCTGCCGGGTTATATTCTAATACGCTTTCTACTTTCATTTCATCAGAACTTAGAAAACATTCTCGATCTTTGTTGCTAAATGCTTCTAAGATGCCTTGCTTTAAGTTAATTTTTCGTCCATACCTTTCTAACGTGGATGGAGCAGCCATAGGCACCTTTAAATCTCTTCCTACGTAACAATATGCCCGCGAACTAAAATATTTCAAGGTTAACACCTTGCTAATTTCCTCTTTGGTCCATCGTACTCGCTTCTTGTGCTTAGTAATCAAATCAATTTGATTGTTAGTCAGAGTGTCTCCTAGCATTTTCTTCATTATTGAAACTACATCTGAACTTTGGATGCTTTCTTTCTTAATGGTTTCCATTTTTTTCCAAATTCACATTTTGTTTCTTTAATGCTGTATTTTCTTGAACAACCGAATCCAAATGCTGTTCCAAATTATGGTTTGCTGCTTTTAGGTGCTTTTAGCCTCCTCTAGTTGAGCAGTTAGGGCAGAAATTTTTAATTTCAGGAATTCAATTTGTTCATCCTTTTTTTTCGCACATGGCACATTCTTTCTCACACGACTGATATAGCTCATGTCGGCGTTGCGTTAGAACAACCTCGTTCAATTGTTCTTGCTCATCATTAATTATGTTTGAGCATGAAATTACAGATGGAATTGCTTTAAACCGAAACACAACACAAACGTATTATTAAAATAATAAAAACAGTAACAATAAATTATATCCAGAAGTTTAACAGTGTTAATATATTAATGAAAAACTAAATAATTATTAATAAATAAATTATACGCATTACAAACGAAAATCGTACACCTCAATAGATACTAATCCTTTAATGTTATGTAGAATGGATTAGAATGGTTTAGAAACAATGATAAAAATCCATGCAATAGGAAAGGTTTGGAAACAAAAAAAGTAAATAGTACGCTTTCCATTGGATTTGAATGGATCTTTATCATCCGCTTCTCGTTTTATGATCGTCATTTCATTTTGAGGAAAGGTATCAAAGTTACAGAAAGGTGGCTATGGAATTTTGTATTAGCCATTAGGGAAGCAGTTTTTTATTTATTTATAAATAGTAAAAAAATCATAATATAATATTAAAACACTTGAAAGCATTCTGCACATTCCTAAATATTAACATTAACTTTTTTTTACGCTAAAGTTATCCAATGGTAGCCAGCGACGTCTGAACATTCGGACAGCTCCATGTTCGGCATTATGTTCCCCTAGGTGATGCAACGTGTTGGAACATAACCACCGGATAGACAGAGAGCTCTAATCGTAGACCAGTTTGGTTCAGTTTTCAAGTAAAATTCCATATTTTAAAATTAATAAATTGTAATAATTCAAAAAAGCAACTAAAAACTAAAGCAAATACTATAATTCTACCTGTCGAAGCAAAAGAATACGATGCTAGGAACTAGGGGCGCCATTTGGTGTGAGCGAAGCGAAAACAATACTAAGAACTCTGTATTTGCTTTGTAAAACAATCAGCCGTACCGGCGAACTCGTTCGTTCCTGGGAACGTTCGCCGCGACGCTCATTTTCACTCATTTCATAGCCCTCTAGATCAAAAATCAGAAAACCGTATAGATTTTGTACTGGCTCACCTAGTGGTACAATCCTGTCCACTCATGAGCGACGAATGTTTCTCGTCGAACGAATTCGCCGGTACGGCTGAATGACACAATATGAACAGTGTGAAGCCTGCTCGCAAGTGGGATGAAAAGTGAAACAACCCGTCCGGCAAAATGAGTGTATTTTTTAAGTGATTTGAGTGCCGTCCCCCGCCCGTCCGGCAAAATGAGTGTATTTTTTTGAGTGATTTGAGTGACGCTATCGAAATACAGTGGCTGGTATTATTGAATCCGTTCGTAGCGGCGGCGTACGTCCCGACACTCATTTTCCTAACGTACTAGATGGTTGCTACAGTCATTCACCGCGGCGTTGTAGAACCGGGCTCAAGAAATGTGTTGCCATCCCTAGAATTTCATGTGAGCGCCGTACGTTCCCTTTACGAACGGATTCAATAATACCAGCCAGTGTCTCTTCGACGAATGAGTTACACCCTCGCGCGAGCCCTCCCCCTCCTCACCCGTAAAGCACGGTGCGCTCTGCAGTTCTCAATGTGTTTGTGTTCTTTCGAGCCATGCTACCAACACATCAAAAGCTTCTTGTTTTTCGCTTTCTATCATGCACTTATTCTAACAACAAACACAAACACGGTCATTTTTTATTTCATTAAACACTTTATTGAAACATAAAGTACACTTTCACAACACATTCAGAATCCTTCATACTCACGAATGACGTCATACAGCAAAGTACCGGGTCGAGCCAGGCTGCGGGAAACTTGTCGACAATCTGCGTTGACTCTGTTCAGCAAATTCTTACCTGTCAATCCACGCACTGCATGTGCGTCTGTACACACTGTTTGTTCATTTAACACTTCATCAAAACACACCAGCGCACGAGACTTAGAACGAAATGCGCACCAACGCACAAACACTGCGCGCGGGACTTAGAACAAAACGCGCACAACCATCTCCAGCAAAGCGTCGCGCTGTACTGGTGGTTTTGTACGCGTAGGAGGGGGGGACATACGGAGCGATGGTTCGATGCTGTAGTGTAAGCGAGACAACACGATGTGACGAGCAGTTCCAAGTTGTTGAGCTCGCTGAAAGAAGACACACAAAAGACAAAAAAAAAAAAGGAAAAGAACAATTGTCTGCGCTAAGGCACGTGCGCGCTTTTGGTGGCCGATCGGCCTTTCTTAGAATTTCCTATGTTAAGCGACTAACCAGAGAAGTTTCGTATCACGAGCGTATGAAATCGAAAATCAGTCCATCTTTAGCACTCGACGCGATCGGTCAAAATAAATGAATTGTCACAGCAGTCCAAGTCTAAGTTTTAATGTTTAAATTCAAAACACTATCTAATATACACGTGCCTAGCTACCGCTATGACTACACGTGCACCCCAGCAGCAGTAACGTAGCGCTAATGTGTGGCGCAACCGGCAACAGCTACCTGATACCGGCGAGTGACCACGCGCATCCGATAAGAACATCAGCACTAATCGAAACAGTCAGCCAGCCAGCCAGCCAACCAGCCAGCCGGCCAGCGAGCTAGTTGACGATCAGTCAAGCTCCAAACCGACAGCTTAGTTCTGTTCTTCTAACTGCACTCCACTAGTAAAGAAAAACGTTTTTTTACTTATTTACTCGCTCGTGTCTTTAGTTACACACTTGTCACCGAACGGTCATTCGCGAGGAAAGCTATACACTACTTCTCTCTCCCCTCATCTAGATTTTTGTGACCGCTTAGGTTTTGAACTAGTGATATGCGGGTTGTCTCCTCCTCCCCCCCCCCCCCCCCATTAGCAACTCTAACTGGTTGGTGCAGCGAATACGGGTCGCTCCAAATTAGGTTCAAGACGCCACGCAAACTGGATGAACCAACGGAACGGAATCGCATTTTTGTTTACTCATGCATCTAGTATTAAATGTGGGAAACCCGAACTCGTTCTACCAACGGAAAGGACTTCGTAACGACTGATATTGCGCACTCGCCGCAGTCAAGGGTTAGAATTACCACCGGTCCCTTACTCTAGAACTACAAATGCTACGCACTGTGCGAAGATACATTATATTTTCCGCACCGAGTCTGAACTCGTTGGGAAGCGCCAAGACAGGAGGATTTTACCGTCCGACTTGGCTTGGAACAGACAAACAACTTAGTCTTTGAGTTCTTGTGCTTGAAAGTCCATTTATTCATGCTTATTCCTAACTTATGTACTAATTTTCTGCTGATCGATCGCGATCAGCAGTTTTTATTTGGTCGATATTGTTTACATTAGATTTGCTTACAATTGTTTTCGTTCGGTCGGTCAGTTCCCAGGCCGTGATGACCTAATTATGCGGCGCTGTCATCAACATACATTTTCGCGAAGATGCGCGAAGATGTGCGAAGATACATTTATTAATGTACGCATTTAAAAACAGAATTCACTTAATCTACATTATAAATAATTACTTATAATTATATCATAATCAATGAAAACTTGAAAAGTATTCACCCTCTCATTTTAATTTCCGCAATGCTGTAATTTTCATAGGAGCGTTGTGCAGTTGATAATCCAGCGGCTGAAAATGAGAAGAACAAATAATGGAAAAATTAGAAGGTTCCCAGCCTTCGCCACGATGACAAAATTTCTTCCAGAGACTGCGTAACACAGCATCTTTCAGAAATTTCGGAAAACCATCTGTCAAAATTGGTGTCCAGGGGGGGGGGTCGCCAAAAGCGCTATAACTACACATCATTATACATTCCACCTTGGTTAAATGTAATAAAAAATGACCGTGTGTGTGTTTGTTGTTAGAATAAGTGCGTATTTGCGATCGTGTCAAAGCAAGAAAGAAAACGAGAAACGAAAGAAACAACTATCTTTAGATGTGTTCGTAGCATGACTGGAAAGAACACAAACACATTGAGAACTGCAGAGCGCACCGTGCGTTACGGGTGAGGAGGGGGAGGACTCGCTGGAGGGTGTAACTCATTCCTCTAAGAGTAACTGCTAACGGAGGGCGGTACTCAAATCACTCAAAAACTACACTCATTTTGCCGGATGGGTACGTACACCCGAAAGTAGTGAAATCAGCTACAATAACCCCATAACTATTTCCTGGTCGGAATGGATGATGTTGCAATCATCCATTTCGATCATAAATATCAGACTTCCATCCCTGTCCCTGGTCCCTCCTCATCGCTCCCTGGTCCCTGCAATTCCACCCCAGTCAACGCACGGTAACGCAGACGGGACAATGAGCTGGACGAGGCCCTTATAGGAAGCGACAACCGGCTGATGAAGGAGACGTTTGATGTCGCAACTAACCGGCAGAATACGTTCGGCCGTATAGTGGCAGATTTTTTGCGGAGGTTCACCCTTCAGGAGCAGGATCGTGTAACTTCCAAATGGTGATGGCTGCTCGTGCCAATGAAGAAATGTCGAGGAAATAAATTTATGAAGATTGGTGTTAAATGAATTTAAATATATGTTATATAACCCCGGGATAACGAACTGGCAGAAGAAGGGCGCGAGACTGTGAGAGGTTTCGGACACTCCTGAGGCAGGCTAAGACCGCAAAGCGGTTGTAGCGCCGGATCAGTAATTAAGTGATGATGATAAGTCCCACCTCTTACCCCAACACAGGTTTGAGAAGGACGAAAGTATCTATAAGATAATTCTACTCTAATAGTTGTTATGAAATAAAAAACGAGCAAGTGGTGGCTTCGGAAAACTCTCAGGGGAACCGTCCGAGTCATACACACACCCAAGATGACCAACATAGTTTCATCAAGAAAAAACGGGTCATACTCCATCGAATACAATAGTATTCCCTAGCATCCTTTACGTAGTCCGCCAAGAACCAATACATGGATCCGGCGCACCACTTATCAGGACACAACTGCGACATGCGTATGGCCAGTTCCACTAGTGCCAACCGCTGACTCCAGGGTCTCTGGCACCAACGGCTGGCTCCAGGGCACTACCTTCCGAAGCAGGAGAATTTAATGTATCCCTTACGTAGCTCGTCAAGAACCAACTAGTGGATCCGGCGCACTACTTATCGGAACACAACTGCAACATGCATATGGCCAGTTCCACTAGTGCCAATGGTTGGCTCTAGGGCACTACCTTCCGAAGCAGGTGAACCTAATGTAACTGGAATTGGCCACTTACAATCATCAATGAGTGAATCCTGTTGTGACCTCCCAGACCGTGTGCAAACCGTAAATTCCCCCAAATAGATCCCGAATGTCCACTTCAACGCGCGCGTGTCTCAAACCTATGTTGTCTCTTTCTTATATATTTTTTTTAATTTAAATTTTTATATATAAATAAAAAATCTTATCATCATCATCAAGATCGTGATGACAACTGTAGTTACACATTACATAGTGACATAGGACATCTACACATATTTCACGTTACACAGTTTGCTTAACATAAATGACGCACTTACGTTTGAAATCAAATAAGTTTCTCGCATTCTTAATTTCTCCGGGTAATCTGTTGTACCGTTGAATTCCTGTGAAGAACAAAGAGTTTCTGGCACTTTGTGACTGCAAGTTGGGTACCCTCGGCTCATTAGCCCTGCGTGTGCAGTGCCGGTGGACGTCGTACCCCCGAATTATGCTCTCCCCCAGATACCCAGGCAACAGGCCTTTTAACATTTTAAAAATAAAGATCATGGTCTGGTATACAATCCTCTGCTCTACCGACATCCATTGAAGAATATCTAGCATAACAGTGGTCGGCGTACGTCGACCGCACCCTAGTACTAACCTCACCAGCGATTTTGCAACCTTTGAAGCCTTTTAATTTGCCCCTTATTGCCAAGAAATGGAATGGACGAGCAAAAGTCAAAGTGCGGCGATTCCAATGATTTGTAGAGGTGAACTTTCCCAAAGAAGTCGAGATCCTTCGCCAATCTACTTATCACTCCACACTTCTTAGCCACTTTAGCGATGACCCAGTCAATGTGAGCGAGGAACTTTAACCTGTCATCTAGGATTACCCCTAAGTATTTAGCCTGTCTAACTCTTTCGATTCGTTCCGAATTTATCACAATAGATGGAGGTTCGTCCAATACACCCGCAGACATCACCATGTAACAAGTCTTGTTAATGTTTAAAGCCAGCTTTTTGTGCTTCAGCCATCCATCCAAAGCGTTTAAATCGATATTAATCAGAGACTCTGCTTGCTTGACATCTTTGTGCGAGATAAACAGAACAGTATCGTCAGCAAAAAGATTGATCTCACAAGCCTTCAAAACCTGTTTCATGTCATTGATATACATGATAAACAAAATTGGTCCAAGAACACTTCCTAGCGGAACTCCAAGGGTATTTTCTATAGGCTCTGATACAGAGTTACCAAATAAAGTTCTCTGAGTTCTGTCTTTTAAATAACTTTCGAACCAACTGAGCTTCCTCCCCACAATACCAAAACGCCTTAAGGTACAATGCAATAATGGCCTAGATATTGTTTCAAATGCCCGTTTTAGATCCAAGAAAACAGCAACTATCGATTCTCTCCGATCCATCAACACCCTCCACCTCGCCAGTACAAGATTCAGAGCAGTCTCACAAGAGTGTCCTTGCCGATATCCTGATTGCTCTCGGATCAACAGCTCGCTTCCATTCAGAAACTGAACCAATTGCTCCTTAACTACTGTCTCCAGCACCTTTTCGAGCACATGCAACATGTTGATAGGACGAAAATCCTCCGCATTGGCAGCTCCGCTCACCTTAGGAATAGGTATTATCAATAATTCCTTCCATGTTTTTGGGAAAATTCCACTCTCTAGAGATTCATTTATCACTATCAAAAGGTCATCTCCTATCACATGAAAGCAATCCTGTATGGTTGTTGAACTCACGTTCCCTATACCTGTGGTTTTTTTCAGGTTGAAACAAATAATCTTTAGCTGACTAAGAGTTATTTTTTGGAATCTGAATTGGTTTCGTGGAGATTCTCTATGCGACAAATAATAAGGCTCATTAACATCATCAATGTTTTGATTTATATCCAAAACACTGTTGACAAAAAACGAGTTAAACCTGTTACAGATTATGGAGTCTTCAGATTCGATCAAACCGTCAAATTTAACAATAGAAACATGTGCTTCATCTGGCCTTAACATGCTTTTTAGCACTTTCCACAATTCTCTGCTTTCTCCCTTGTGCTTATTTATCTCACTGCTATAGTAATTTTTGCGTGAGTTTTTAAGATTTCTACTGTATAAATTTCTGAGTGTAGTATACTCAGTCCAATCATAATCTGTGTTAGTTCTAATAAATTGTTTGTACGCTTTGTCTCTTTTCCGTTTAATACGTGCAAGATCCAAAGTATACCACCTACTAGTTTCTCTTGAAACAATTGTCTTTTCTTCCACCAAGGTGTTCATTGCATTTTTCAACGTGTTCCATAACAAGTCAGCTGCTTCGTCCAAGTTGGACGCGACATAATGTAAGCCTTGTGACACATTGTTGCAAAGAGCAAGTTTCGAGTACCTATTCCAGCATTTAACTTTACGTTGAACCGTTTTACAACGCTCATCATTTATGGTCAAAACAAGTGTTTCATGATCCGATATTTTCAATAGCGGATCAGTAGTGACTTTAATTGAGTCAATACTACTGTAAACCTGATCAATCAATGTTCTGCTCTGCCTAGCAATTCGTGTGAATTCGTTGACTTTTTGGATCATATTTACTGAATCCATTAAGCTTTTCAGCTTCGCAGATTTTTCAACATTCACCCAGTCAATATTGAAATCACCGACGACAATGTTCATTTTACTAAAATCCAGAAGCCTTTCTAACCACTCTTCCAAAATGTCTACGAACCTTGAATCACTTGCACTAGGTGAGTGATACAATATGCTATAATTTCCTGCCGTCATACCCCGAGAAATCGCTAAACCGAGAAACCAATTGCCCTCTAATGACTCGTTTAAGATCACTTTAAGGACAATATCACTTCTGGCATAAGCTGCAACACCTCCTGTGTGACGTGAATGTGATAAACACGACACTACCCTATAACCTTTTATATAATATTGCTCAAATGCTTCCTCCTCGGTCACGTGAGTTTCCGAGATCAAAAAAGGTTGAACTTTTTCTACTGTCTCACGAAACATAGCATAGTTAGATGAAAGACCGGCAACATTGAAATACAAAATCTCTTTGAACCGCCCTAATTCCACCCCTCCCTGGTATTGAGAAAGTTGCATTCGTCTCTCTACCTGTTTTTTAAACAGCGGGCATTCATAGCTATTGGCCGCATGTTGTACCTGTAGTTTCTGGTTCCTAGATGTGTTAGCCAAAACACAATTCACACACTTTAGGATGGACGAGGTGCAATCCGACGTTCGGTGCTCACCACTGCACTTTGAGCAAGCTTCCTTATTTTGGCATTCAGTGCTCTTATGGTTAAACTGACCACATTTAAAACAACGCATAACATGTATGCTCCTAGAAATTTTACAACGATCAAAACCAATATTGATTTTATCGATTTTTTCCAAACATTTATCAGTCTCATTGTCGATTTCCAATACCGCGTTGTGTTTCTGGTACTTGTAGATCTTACTCTCAAACTTTCCAATTACTTTCACCTGTTTCCAGGGAATTAACTCATTTTGAGATTTCAAAAGATCTACTAAGTAGGACTCAGAATATTTTACACTCATTCCAATAATTTTTACTCGTGCCATTGGCAAGGAAGTCAAATACCCGTCTCCTAAAATGCCTTCTACTTCATTTCTAACATTATCTAAATTCGCCTGAGCAGAACATTGAACATAAACTTGACCGTCCCTGCCATTACGGAATTCCGATATTTGCTGTCGTATCGCAAGACTGAACCACCTTAGGAACAATAACCAGTGTTTTATTCTTATTTTTGTTTTTATTTTTTCCCATGGACTCCTTCATATCGTCATTTTTCCTAATTTTGGGAGTAACTTTATTGTTTCCCTCGTCAAATCTATTAATAATAGTTTGAACATTACTGTCCCCACTATTTGTCCTCTTCCTTTTTTTAGTGACCGTCGCCCATGATTCTAAATTTATTTCTTGCACTGTTTCGCTGGTTTTCATAGTGTCAGAAGTTGCACGCAAGGCCACCTTAGACATTTTTGAGGCTTCTATAGCACTTAACGTTTCACGCAATGTTGTCTCCAACTTACGCTCCACTTGCGCGCAAAGCTCAGTTTTGAGAGTCTCGATTCCTCTCTCTAAAGCGTTAGATATCCACACGCTCACATTGACCTCTAAATCCCTCAATGTTTGTGCAAGCAAATCATTCGATTTAGCTGCATCAATCTCCATATCAACCAAGCCCGCTTTTTGATCCAAACAGATGTCACAAATATATACAACATTGCGGTTCTCACTTAAAAGTTTTACCGCAGGCTTATTGAGTGTGGGCGTAATACACCGACGGTGAAAACTAAACCCACAACTCTCGGCACAAACGATCGGATCATCGCCGTTTACAATCACGGCGGAGCATTTCAAACACTCCATGCCGAAAAACAAATCACGGGCGAAACTATTATCAATTATTTATACTTACATTGATATCTACGCAGGCGTCTTCAAGCAAAAATAAACACACACTCTTCGGTGTCACACACACAACACAAACTACGGTACTAATTTGGTCGGACACAAACACAAACAAATATCTACACCGGGAAGGATCGATCGTTGTCTCAACGTACAACGCTGTTGACCACACAATCCACCCGTAATTTTGCACAATAAACAACGTACACAATATCAACAGTGACACCGAAAGAGTTTACAAACATTTAACAGTACTTGTGAATTTTTTTTTGGGCGCTCAGCTCTTTATATCACACGTTTTACAGGAAAACACAAGGAGCTAAACAGTAACACAACTACACTTGTCACCAGTCACCAGAAAGAAAGAAGTAAGTTAAAATTTAAAATATATCATCAACTAGATCAATCTTAGTAGTAATATTTTTGAGATAATTAAACAATCAATGTTTAGTGGTTGGAAAAAAATGCACATAATACTCCTGGGCTTACCTTAACATAGTCAAGGTAGGCAATGCTAAACTTGACTTACACGAAACATATACTGCAGGCCTGTAAACGTTTCGCCAATTGCCATATAACGCAACGCGATTAATACCCTTTCCGGGGTAATCGCTTCCTGTATGTTTGTATCCATGCGCTCGATCGTAGGACGAACAAGCCCCAAGTCGAAATCTTCTCTATTCATGCGAAGGAATTTCAGCAGCATCGCACCTGCACGTTCCGCAGATACATGCGTTAGTACATCGTTTACAATTTGCCGGCGCTCCATAAACAACGGTTGAACCCAATAGCAATGACGATTTGCTGACTGGCGACCGGCTTCCCTAGCTTCAGAAGCTTCTAAGACTTTTTCAACTGCAGAGATCCACGATTCGTTCATTAGTGATGATTTCATTTTTTACATTCAAATTTTCTTCGACGTTTTAATAAAATATCATTTTTTTTATAAATTTTATAATAAACACACTATGGCATCTACATCAACAATCCACCGATAACAACAACGATTTGACAGCAAGTATACGCATCAGCAATATTGACCGACCAAAAATGCCATCACACGAAGCGTAAACTTTTTGACAGATGTTTTGATCAAATTCCAAATTTACGAAAAAGTTCACGCTTCATGTGACCTCCCTATTGTAGAATCCACTGTTTATTCTGTCGCTTATCCAACACTTGTATAATTCGCCGCTGAAGCACACATGTCCGTTGCGCTCGATCGCTCACGCTTGTCTGCCCGTTTGCTCTGTCTCCGAACTATCTCCTGTCAAGTACGTCTCGATCTCCCTCTCTCTATATCCTCTCTCTCTCTCTCTCTCTCTCTACTCATATTCCTACACCTATAAGATAGCTGGCGCAACTGTGCCGCTTACTAACAAAGCTCGCGATCTTGGTGTGCTACTAGACAGCAAACTAACGCTTCAAAATAATTTCGAATCGATAATTTCCAAAGCTTTGCGTGTTATAGGATTCATGCTTCGTTTGTCGAAAGATTTTAGAGACCCTTTCTATTGTTCGTTTGTTCGTCCCATTATGGCATTTGGTAAAAACACGAAAAGGATAATTGGGTGTTTCTAATACACTGATGTACACAAAGGTTATATGTGTAAACAAATATTCGACCGCTTGTCCACGGCGTGGAACAGTGTGTTCGAGAAATGTGACGCAGATTGAGCAATGCATCCGAAGAATTCAGGTATCATCAACGATTTCAAGCATCATACCGCAGTCTTGGCATTGGCTAAGACAGATTTGGGATGGGGTCCCGCCCCCAGAGATAAAGTGTGAAACCCTGTAACTTTTTAGCCCCAGGTAAAATTTTAAGAGCAAGGCATCTTTTATGTTCAGACTTTTGGACTACTCCATTGCTTCAGCGACCCAGTATTGGTATACAAACGGTAAACTCTTATAACACTCTAGGGCACGCAGTAAATTCACTATTTAAAGACTTGTTTAAGACAGCTTTACTGACGATTATTTCATGTTCGGTATAGCTATTTATATTTCTATTTAGTTCTTTCTTTTATAACGCGCCAATTCAATGGTGGCTGTTTAAAACTTTAATAAGGTTCAGGTTTTTTGGTTCTATGAATGATATTGGAATATGTTATGTAGGCAAAACATGTTCGATAACTGAATAAATAATAATAATAATACGCATTTTCATTTCGTTCTCTCTACATTAGTTTATTTTCAGCTATTCATCTTTTATCCAGCAATTTTTGACAATAATATTGAAAAAGAAAAGAAATGCTCATCAAAATATTAAGAGTTAAAATTATCATTAAAGGAATAAATAAATGTTCTATAAATATTATTCAATCTTTTTTGATAGTCACTACCCGTTCTAGCATGTCGTACTTTCCGGTGTATATGGAAATATTTGGCCAGAGCATGGACTTCGTTTGACGCTCACTTCAAATTGAGCGTACAATTCAAGAATCCGCGCTGCAAAACCTCGCGTATCTTGTCCTATCCAAGAAAGCGAACGGATTTCTCATTGAAATGTGAGTGACTTCACCCAAATTTTTATTCAAAGTGGCTCCGCAATGAGTGCAAATGATTGGAGATTGGCAGCCGTGTCGGTGAACTCGTTCGTTGAAAACGTTCGTCGCTTATAATTGGACAGGGTGGTACCACTAGGATAAACAGTGCGAAACCTAGAGGTTTTTTATTTAACGGGATACGAAATGAGTGAAAATGTGCGTCGCGGCTAACGTTTCCGGGAACAGTCATGTAGTCATTGGCATATCGTGGAGGACCTTCAACTTTAAGCGTAATTTTGAAAAGAAGCACATTACAATTCCTTTTAAACAAGAACACAAGAAAATCCACCTGTAGATAACATCCACGAATCTCATAGCAACACCACTCTTTAATAGCAACACCGCATTAAATACATCGGGAGCATTGGTAGGAATACAGCAAACATCAGACGACCGAGGTGAACCGTGACTTAGATAAGACGCTGTTACTTACGATATGCAAGGAATATTATCCATGCAGTGTGGTAGAAAAAAAAAGTATTTTAAATCATTTATATAAACAATGTGCCCTAGTTACGAATTACCATGTAGGAAAACATTAACAAATGCTTTATTGCCAACCATTTATGAGAAAACATTTATGTCCGTCAAAACTAACCTTTTTCCGGCGAAAACTATTTCACTCACAGCGCATGGATGGAGAAACATAAACCAATTCAGTTTTTTTGCTATTACCGCCTATTTTATCAACTTTGAACTACGTACATATCATTTTGAATGTTCAGAATTTTACAAATCACATACAGCTAAAAACATATCACTGTTGATTAATAAAGTTATGTAAAATTTCAAAGAAGATGATTAAAGAATTTGTTTAATAAGGGACAATGCTACAAACATCAAGAAGGCCGTAATAGAATCAGAAATACTTTTCTTTCCATGCTTTGCACATTCGTTGAATTTAGTTGTACGAAACGCTTTAAAAACCAGAATACATAAAACAATTGATGAAGTAAAACGAGTTAGATAATTTTGAAAACAGTGGTTAAGAATAAAAAAAAATTCAATGAAATTCAGCTTAATTTAAAACTACCAGAATTGAAATTAAATAAACGGCGTCCCAGCTCGCTTCAATTCGACGTTTGATATGTTAGACCGATTCTTGAAAAATAAGATCTCTTTAGTATCACGTTTTTTAGCCGGTCTCGTAGTACAGTCGTCAACTCGTACGACCTAACAACATGCCCGTCATGGGTTCAATCCCCAAATAGACCGCGCCGCCATACGTAGGACTGACTATCCTGCTATGGGGGGGAATCAATTAGTCACTGAAAGCCAAGCCCACAAGTGGGTACAGGCAGGCCTTGACCGACATCGGTTGTTGAGCCAAAGAAAAAAAAAAAGTATCACGTTTGTCTAACTTAAAATTTGGCAAGCTGACTAATAAGGATTGTTTGATAACGGAACAGGCATTAACAGTTCTGCAGTTTTTTTTTTATTCAGCGACGAAAGAGGTAATGGTTTACGAAAATGTTACTATTTCCAAAGTTGGAATCATTATTAGAACTCTAATTTTTTAAATGGCTGGAGCAGGGTAAGAAACTGCGTTGACAAAATAAATAGCTCAATTTGTTTCTTATCTAAATTACAATTTACAAAAAAACTTCGAAAACTATGATAACATATTAGTAGATCAAGCCATAATCCTCGATTCCAGATTCAAGGAGAAACACTTTTTTGGCGAAAAATATATTGCGACCGATGCTTCTCTCAAACAAAAACTCCTACCCGTTAACATTCTAGGCGCTGGCATAAAATCAAAAATCCTATAAACTATAGGAACTATAAAAAAAAAAATGAAAATCTAAATGAAAAGACTCTAGGGATGTAAGAATGATTTCGACAAAACTCGTTTCTAGACTAATGCCTGTAACAAGTGCCAAAAATCCGAAATCCAAGAAGAAAATGAAACCTTTGGCAGTTATAGATTATAATTTAGGAAAATGCGGTATAGACAAAAGCGATGGTATCTTATGCTACACATATAAGAAGGATTCGAAAATGGTACCATAAATTAGCGATGTACCTTCTCATAGGAACTTCCGTTGTGAACTGATTTAATTTACCAAAAAATAAATAATATGTCCATACCTAGTAGAGAATTTAGGGAGCTTGTAGTTCAAGAATGGTTGTGCCTAGAAAATCTGAAGCCAACACCAACACAACATTATTTAGAGAAAAGAAAAGATTTACAAAACAAAATTATACGAAGACGATGCGCCAACTGTTATCAAAAACAACGACTGTTAGCATCACGTCAAGAAATAAAGACTGCCTTTAGTGGAGTGGTTCGAATCTTACCTCACCAATCGTCGATATCGCGTCATAGTTGAATGCATGACAACTAGGGAACCCGTGAGTTGTTCAGTAAGGCACTCTGAATGTTTATTGTATGCGGACGATCTTAGACTTGTTTTCCTGTGAGGTGTTCTGGTGATTGTCTTGTCCTGCATTTAAAAAAAAAAAATCACCCGTTTGGTCCTACGGTTCACGCCCTGGCGTAACGTGGCAGCGAGACCTAGCTATCATGCCCGGTGTTTTATTTTTGAACTCGAGTCTCTTGCTACTCGTCGTTAAACGGCGCAAATCATGTGTGTGAAGAAAATCATCCAAGGAGAGATATATTCACCGGACTTTTTAGCTAGAGTTAATTTCCACGTACCTGCTCGTAATTTAAGAAGCTATAGGCTGCTAAGAGTTGACCAAACTAGACGTACATATAGCGATAATGAGCCTTTGACTGCGATGGCTATCAGGTTCAATACACACTGACTGGAATTCCCTGTGTTAACCCGTATTTCTTGCTGTGATACTCTTTGATATTTATTTTGTGCTTAGCTTAGATTGTACCGTGATGCTTTATGTTATTATTAGATTAATTTATAAGATCGGTGATAAGGCCAATTATGGCCAATCACTTAACAAATACAAATAAACAAATAAACAAATAATATGGACGATCCACTCAATTGGTGAAAAAATAAACATTATTTATATCCTCAGTTGTCCGTAATTATAAAAAAAAAAACATTTTGCATACCAGCCACATCAGTGCCATACGAACGTGTATTGTGTAAAGCAGGAAATATTATTACCGAAAAGAGAAACAAACTGTTAAGAAAATTAACTGAAAAAGAAATTAAACGTAATGCTATTTATGAAACAAAGTTTATAATCAAAACAAAATTGTACTTAAGAATACAAATGTTAACTAACATTTATTAAAAATAAAGATTCCCTCCCCAAATGATGAATTTTTAAAACAAAATTAATAACTTTGTTCATAGTAAAGGGTATTGCTAAAGTGATGACATATTTCATTTAAGAACTTAATTTCATGTATTAAGCTGGCTGTAAAACAATAGCCGACATCGAGAATAAATGAACACATTTTAACAGTCGTTTAAAGTTCATTTTGGTTTAACCGAGTTCATTTGTTGTTCATTCCTGTTAAAATAAACGACCGTCAAAACAGTTAACGACTGCTCGATATCGCATATAGGCAAACACGGGGAAAAAAATCGAGCAGTATAATTAAACCAATTAAACGATGTTAATTTGTATCGCATACGCTCTTGACAGTCGTTTGTTTAACGGCGGCATAGGACCAGTCGTTAAAATTAACAAATGAACTCAATGCGTTCGCGATGCCAAATTCTAGCAATTTTTAACGACTCTGATTAATTTTTAACGACTGTTAATTTGAAACCAATTCTTTCGCGATACCAGCTAATATTATGGCTTTAAAACTTTAAATAAAATAAAGTTTTAAATAAAAAAAAAATTGATTTAAATACGTTAACACCCAACTTATTAAACTTTTGCATTTGTTTAACAAACCGGAATCGACTAGCCTAATGAATCTACGGGTCGACTCGAACTTTCTGCACCCTCGGGTCAAACTGGTAGGTTACGACCTACGCTACCTACCTAGTCGATTATGCTTTCTCGCACCAGCTGATCTTTCGGGTCGAGCCGACCTCGTTGCACCCGAGGCTCGTTGCAGTCTTAATCCGACTCCGACTGGCTCGCACCCGCTACACCCACGGGTCGGAATCAATTCCGACTGGCCACATCCGACTCCGGGTCAGGTCGTGAAATGAATCGTATGGTCCGATGCGGATTTATCCATCTTGGGGCCCTAAGCGGAGGATCTAATCGGGGCCACTAGTTTCCCTCAAAGTCCCCAAAATGTATCAATATCGAAAAACTGTGAAATATTATCACTTAAGTGCTGGATTGTGATATTAGCTTAGTATAAATTTGATGAGAATGAGAAGAGTACACCTTAATCGCTGGTCTGTTTGAAACTGTGTATTCGTTTGTCCCATAGTTCATTACATAATTCATTACAAAGTTCATTCTTGTAGTTCGAGTAGTTCATTTCATGCAGTACAAATTAGTCAAGTAGTTTTATCTATATCCTATGGTTTAGTTACTTCTAATTCGTATGTGTTTTCCTATTTGACATCATATTCGAAATATTAATGTTAATCCAAAATCCAACACAAACATTACACAATTAGTATTTTTAATCACATATTTTTACGAATACCAAGTACATAATCCTAAATTCGTCAGGGATAAATGTTATACTCCTCTTTTTATGGCTATATTTACATTGCTGTAAGGTTATCTATAGTCTGCGGGTAATCAGGTTTCCATATTTTGCATATTTTTCTTTGGTCATCAATCAGGTTTACATATACACATTTGGTCATCTTTCTAAGCTAAAAGTCTTTTATATGGAAATCAATCATACAATGAAATAATAAACTGTCGTTTTTAACACACCAGACTATCCAAATTTCAGTACTGATTTAGTTAGTCTTCCTTGTTTCAGTCGCCCTGACATTGACCAATTTGACCACTGTAAGACCTGTTAGCAGAATGAAGGAATAAACTTCTTGCTTGTTCAAGTTCATACAGTGTACTAACGTCATTTCATAGTATATGCATGTGTATGTGTATGATTGTACAACTATTTATATCGTGAATATGTCTGTATAATTTGACTCTTTCAGACGCAAAGTTTGCCGACCATTGCACAGTGGAAGCAGATCGGGATTTTTTTAAATTTTAGATTTCAATGCCGGTAGTATTTTTGCTTTAACGCATTCAGCGTTTTCCCGAATGAGACTCGGCCTGTGCTTTTGTTCTCCGTTTCGATTCAACCGTCCCGTGGGGGGAGGGGGAGGAATATAAAACAATGATAATGACACAGTTTGCACATCATTTTTGTGTAGTGCAACAGTTTACAGAATGGGCCAATTTTTTTTATTAACTTTTTGTTAATGTTTGATTATGGGTATTTTAAAAAAATCGTGTACTGTCAAAGGGTTAAAGTAGATACTGTTACATTAAGAAGGGCAAAAAATTAGACTTCTTCTAAACCCAGTGAATTGCAAGGAATAAAAAAAAATCAAACTTGAGAAATGCTTCTTTAATTTGCCTAAATATGAAGGATATGAAACATCTTACAACTATAATATTTCATAAAGTAATGGTTTGATTTTGAAAGATAATAGTGTTTTGGAAAGGTTATTTAATAACCTTTAAAATTATGCCTCATTTACCATTATTATAAAATTATCATAAAAGTTTTGGGAATACATTAACTATGAAAAGAAAATTTTAAATAAATTAAATGATTGTCTTCAACAGGGTAAAAATCATACAACAGTGATATCAAACTCGTTTTGGGACGCGGGTCGGATTACGGTTCAAAATATTCTCGCGTGTCGCAGTTCAGCGGTGGTGGGGTGGGGGTGCTTTCATTCGGCAAAACCATTAAGGACTTATTCTAGGACCTTGGACCGATATATTATCGTTCTGATTTTTGCAGAACTATATTAAAAAGTATCCTCATTCATAGAGTGAAGAAAGTGGTATTCCAATACATGATTTCCGAACTTTCCAGAAAGCCTCAATGTTGGAAAATGGCTGAAAATATTGGTAGTTTGATTTTACAGTGCTCTCAAGAAACAACTAACATAAATAGCATAACACATGCTACTCTCCATCTTCGCGGATACCTTCCCAAACAAGCAACTATGTGTAACTTACTTCACTCTTCGATTATCAAACTATTAAAACTGAATGTTGAAACCATCTTCCTCAGTGGATAAACATTAATACACTCGTTTTCCTTATCTTATAATTTACAACCTATTTGTGGGGCCCTTTCCGTTTTAAGTTCGTAGGCTGAAATTTCAGCATGTCAGCTGTTTGCCTTGTATAGCAGTTTTAGAGCAGTTATCTAAGTGAGTATAATATACAGGTGGGCTTATCCCAAGGTGTATGAATTTAGAAGGCTGATTTTTATCGCTTCTGCTTCTGAATGAAGATTTTAAGAGTGTTTTGTGTATTCGTCAAGCCTCCAGAAAGCTCGTTGGAGCAAAAGTTTTCACTCGTTCTGTCAAAAAGTGAGGTTCAAAATTGGTTATAAAAAAATGCTATGAGACCACTTGAACTACATACACTTTGATTCTATATTGCATCACCTGATCTCTTTAATGCACCTTGGGATGAATGTAAACAAACCCGTGTTTTCGAGCAGGTACTCGAATCTAATTCTAGCTTTTAGGCTAAAATTTTCTAGACCGAAAATCGCAGGCTAGTTTTTTGTGTAGTTTTGTATGGAGTGTTTACATGATTTCAGCCTCCAACTGTCGAACTCCATACAAAAATCTAACTAGAATCGCGAAGGCCCCCTATAATTGATAATTATATTAAAAACATTAAAATTCATGAGCTTCAACCCAAAAACACATTGTGGTGAACCAAATATCTCAAGCAAAGTAATTAATTTTATTATTTAATTTACTTCATAATTGAAAATAATTTTCTTTAATGAGATAATATCGTTCATTAACAGTACTATTATAATTCAACATAAAAACATATAAAGACATACTTGCTAAGACTCGTGCTGATGATTTTGTTAAAGGAAAAGAATTTATGACATTTTTTTAGGCAATAATTTTGACCGTTTGTCAAAATATATATTCCGTACCTTCGAAAAAATTCGTTCACATAGAATTGACGTCGCGAGAATGCAATACAGTTTCTTCTTCTTTGGCTCAACAACCGACGTCGGTCAAGGCCTGCCTGCACCCACTTGTGGGCTTTGGCTTTCAGTGACTAATTGATTCCCCCCCATAGCAGGATAGTCAGTCCTACGTATGGCGGCGCGGTCTATTTGGGGATTGAACCCATGACGGGCATGTTGTTAAGTCGTACGAGTTTAATAAATTGCTGGAAATTGGCCCTTATATGTTTTCCACCACGAGAGAGGATCAGCGTAAATTCTAAGCACCCCATTTTCAAGTAAAGGCGTCCCCCAAGTTACAACCCCCTCGAGTTACGACGATTCGCAGATACGACAATTTTGATTTTGACAGTTGAAAGATGTCATTGCGACGAAATCGGTATTTTTTTTTTTGAATTTCTGTGCAGATAACCGTTACAAACATATTTTCTCAGATTCCACTACTCCCCGATATTGAATATCTTTGTCGTGTAAACGGCTTTTGGAGGAAAATTTATACATTATCGTACATTATTTTTAATAAAATATACGATTTCATGGATTCCGACTCTTCGATTTCGGTTATAAACTTTATATTGATAGATATTCGACATACGACTATTTCAACATACGGCTTGCTTTAGGATATTTTTCGGTCCTAAATACAGTCATATCTCGAGGGACACCTCTACTCATCCAGTTCTAGCTTTGCAGCTGTCTTTGGATTTAGATTATTTCTTACCCGTTTTATTTTTGATGTAAAATCACTGAACAAATATTCGTAGCTAGGGTGAATGATTGCTGTGTTATTTTATCTTCCGCTGATGAATTGTTTACTTTGAACGGTACTATAGCATTTATCAAGCTTTGGTAAGTTTGTTCATACCTGTTCCGATCATTCTCAAAACTATAGTCTTTCATTCGTGGATCCAAAAGCATAGCTTGGTTAACCAGCTTATTTTCTAGATATGGCTTACCCTTTGCTAAAAGGCCCTGGATCAAAATATACATTTGCATTTCTATTTTTGCTGTAGTTTGTATAAATAATATGCCCATTTAACATATTGTTACCGATTCTTCGGCTGAAATAATTTTAGTAACGTGATCAAACGTTTGTAACACCCCGCTGCGCAAAGCGATCGAAAACTTCTCAAACTCAAACTGCAAACATATTTCAAAGCCCATCGGGGCGACTATGGGCTTCGAACGACGAGATCCGTTCGCCGCGGCTGTCAGAAGGCGCTCACTTGGCGCTCAATTTTAAAATAACGTACCATTGAGAGACCGTAAGAAGCGCGCGAAAGAATGGGTTCTACCTGCCGGGGTCGAACGTTCCCGTTTGTATGGGGAGAAATCAGCGAGGTTTTGCGCTGCGGATTTGGAACGAATGTTGTTTTCAATGTAATGTTTTGCTTTAAATTTTGCTTTAAATGATTGAAGTGAACTGAACTTAGAGATATGTAACATTTTGAAAATGTTTTGTTATCTATTCCCAATAAAAAAAGTTTTCATCAGTTTTGAAATTTTATATAAAAAACATAAAATATATCGGAATATATATACATACCAATATCTATAATAATAAAGTTGTATAAATATATATATATATATATATATATATATATATATATATATATATAAGCTGGTTAAAAGATATATATATCTATATATATATATATATATATATATATATATATATATATATATATATATATATATATATATATATATATATATATATATATATATATATATATATCTATATATATATATATCTATATATATATATATATATATATATATATATATATATATATATATATATATATATATATATATATATATATATATATATATATATATTTGAATATTCATGTAAAGGTCAAATTTTATGTTTTTCATATGAAATGTCTGAAAAATTTATAGAAAAATATCGCAAAACATTTTCACCATATAAATAACGTTTATAACTCTTTAACATAAAATCAATCAGTATTTTTAAACATTTTTAAAAAGTAAATCCAATCCTGTCGTCCCTTCTAAATATGAAATAAGTTAAATTCAAATTTCAAGAAAGTGTGTCAAGCTGCCTTCTAATTGATAACAAATCATCCAATAATGATGTAACGAATGAAATCCAATACCAACGGCAAAAAAATCAAAATTCAAAACATGACCATCCTTGAATCGTAGATATAAACGTCTTTAAATGCTTGACAGTTGTATCTCATGATTCTCATTCTCTCATGAGCGTCGAAAGGATTTCGTCGTTCGAAGCCGGTACTCGCCCCGCATGGCTGTGAAATATTTCGCATTCAAAATGAAATATTTCGAATGTTTCAGCGCTGAAATTTGTGGATTGAAATATTTCTTCGATCGGAATCCGTGCGTTTTCCCTGACATTTCTGCTCGCTTTTTCGATCGCTTTTGGCGGAAAGCGATAAAAAATCCGAGC
The DNA here is from genome assembly GCF_016920715.1 of Anopheles arabiensis. NCBI lineage: Eukaryota > Metazoa > Arthropoda > Insecta > Diptera > Culicidae > Anopheles > Anopheles arabiensis. The sequence goes on along the minus strand of NC_053517.1, from coordinate 68,405,789 downwards.
TACAAAACTGCTCGATTTTGTCGTGCGGAAGGTGTAAGACGCGTTTACACAATATTGTGTTGTTAAATGCGTATAATTGTTTTGCATGTTTGGAGCAAGTCAAGACGTAAGTAGTATTTGGTGTGATATTTTGTGAAGAAAATCATAGTTTTGGCTAATTGTAGTAAATTAAGTGCATCGGAACTGTGTGTAGAGTGTTCATAACATTCGAATTATTGGTTTCAAATAAGTGATCGATTGTGTGTGCTGGTGGATTACATAAATTGGTGACAGTGAAGCGAGGTGACAGGAGAATGGAATATCCCGGGCAAAGACGAACATCGGTAGCGCGGTCGCCGGAACATCTCCTTAATGGTAAGTGGAAAGTTATACGTATTGATGGTTGGCGAAAGTGCAGTGAAAAATTTCATTGTGTTTGCAAAATAATCATCGGAAGCCGGTGGAAATATAAACACATTTGAACCAATGGTATGTCGTCGGCGGGCAGGATGCAGTGCGTATGCATAAAAATGCATCAAAATTTGGTTTTCAAATGATACGATAAGTTGGCATGGATTGCGTGTTAAACTATATGCAATAAAAGTGTGCGTGTGTTATTTTCGATACACGATGACGACGAAATGGAAATGGCGATGCACTGTGCTGTATGTCCCATAATCCACCATGGCATTAATGGTGAATGAGCAACCCGCTGCGCAAAGCGATCGAAAACTTCTCAAACTTAAACTGCAAACATATTTCACAGCCCATGGCTGTGAAATATTTCGCATTCAAATTTGTTGCAAATTTATAAATGAAATATTTCGAATGTTTCAGCGCTGAAATTTTTTGATTGAAATATTTCTTCGATCGGAATCCAAGCGTTTTCTCTGACATTTCTGCTCGCTTTTTCGATCGCTTTTTGCGGAAAGTGATCGAAAATCCGAGCTACAAAACTGCTCGATTTTGTCGTGCGGGTACCCGGCTGATCTTGCCGTTTAATAGCAAGAAGAGAGTGCTACGTTGAAGGGACGATAAACAGGAACGATGAATATTGCACCAGAGTAGCCGCCAATTCACTGACGGAAGTGCTACTCTAGCCGAAGGTAGCCTTTAAAATCCGTCAGTGTTTGGCGAATCCAGTGTGTCGTGATGGTGTCTGATGGTGGTTGATAGCCAAGTTGCTGTATGAAGATACGCTGACACGGGTACGTTGACGAAACAGCGGCGATGTTCGGAGGATTCCCAGCACAAGAAATGTGCTGACCTCCGACTCGTAGACACTCCTGTTCCGCAACATACCGGTTCGTCAACAGCGCCTTGGCCATGATGGCAGGAAAGTGAAGGTTAAGCCCACCACGGTTGCAAGGCAGCGCCAGTTGCTGCAGTGGGACTCGGAAGCCTCCGGATCCATCCCAGAGGAACGAGTTCACGGTGCAGGTCACCTTCGCTTTGTCCATTGCACGGGCGCCACAAACCGATGCAACAAACCACAGCTTGGGGAGTAGGAAGGTGTTCAGCAGAACAACCTTCTGCACCACGTTCAAGTCCCTCACGCGATGAAGCTACACCAGCTGCCGTAAATGGTGGATCAACAGGTCCCAGTTGAGGCTCATAGCTTCTCGTACATTGTTGCTAAACAATATACCGAGGAGCCTAAGCCTCTCCACGGTACGAAGCCAAGGGACCTGAATGGCATTTGATGTGGTGTATCCCACGTCGAGCGCGATGGTTTTGTCGACGTTGAGGCGGGCCCCGGAGACTCTGCCAAACGCTTCAAAAGCCTCACGCACCAACTCGATTTTTTTGGGATGAGGTAGTCACCACCGAGATGTCGTCAGCGTACGCATTGACCAGGTCATCCTGGTCGTAGCATATGCCTTCTAGTCTGGTGATGAGGGGATGGGGGTATAGCATGAAAAGCTGCATGGAAAGTGGATCCCCCTGACGAACGGATCGTCGGATGGAAATCGGGGGAGATAGGGATCCGTTGATTAGGATACGGAAGGAGGACTGATCACCAAACCTTCTCAAAAGCCCTACCTACTCAGGATTTAAACCCATAGAGATCATGTTATTAAAGAGGAAGCTTCTATCGACGCGATCGAAAGCCTGCAAAAGATCAAAGGAGATGAGTCCACCACACTTCCGTTTCATCTTCAAATCAACCTCCCTCTCCTTAACAGAAAGCACAGCTTGAAAAATGTTGCAAGGTTTGTTGCAACACTATTGCGCTGTCGAGATTATTCCCCATTTCTCGATCATACAATCGAGACGGGGTTTAATAACCTTCAACAAAAGCTTGTAGTCTGTGTTAAGGAGTGATATAGGTCGAATTGAAGACATGGTATCTCCACCCCTCTTTTCCTCACCAGCACTATGACCCCGCCGACGAAGCGTGGAGGAATTTCTCCGCGGAGTGCCTGATTGAGCACGAGCCCAAGCTCGCGCTCGATGACGTCAAACGCGCGGAGATAAAACTCTTTAGGTATTCCATCCGGGCCAGGGGACTTTCGAGACTGGGAGTTTTTGATCGCATAGAGGATCTCACCAGAAGTGATTTCCTCCATGCAACCATTATTGATCTCACAATCCTCAGGAACGACGCGTGTGCATGTAAATGTGTCGTCTGTTTGTGTGTTGTCTGTGGTGTATAGCTCTGAAAAGAAGCTCCTAATGTGAACATTTATCGCGTCTTTATCAGTTAAGGATGTCCCGTCTTCAATGTTTATTTTTTCGATCACAGTTCGCCTCCTCCTCCTTTCCTCAAGTTGGAAGGTCGAAATGTTTTCGCCACATACGCGGGTTTCATTGATACGTTTGAATTCCTCGGAAAAAAGTCTCTGAAGGAGAAGCATTTTACCTTTTATACGATTGATATTCGTCAACTCGTTAGGGTCAGACTGATATCGCTCGTATGAGGACTTCAACCCTCTGTAGATGAGTTTGTGGTGCAAGTAGAAACTTCGGAATCTCTCATTTGTTTTCCAGCGGAAAAAAGATTTTATTTTAGGCTTCGCGAACTCCACCCACCACGAGATCCACGTGCAGTAGTTTAGACGCTGTTTAGTCGAGTTATTCCACGTGCATCTGAACTCTTCCAGGTTTCTTTCAGTTAATACGTGTGGCCTCAGCTGCCAATAACCGTTGTAGGTCAAACGATTAGGCGGGGTTGGGAGGTAGAGGCGTACTGTGAGTGCCTTGTGATCCGAAAAGGAGAGCACATGCATATCGGTAGCCCTTAACTGTGTTACCAGCGAAGAGGAGACATAACAACGATCGATGCGTGACCCCGAACCACTAGTGATGTAGGAAAACTCCACAGAGTTGCCTCTGAGAGCCTCCCAGCTATCACTCATACCCATGTTTACGGCGTTTTGCAGAGCACCCCCCCCCCCACCCGGGGACATCCTTCGATTTCAACACACAGTTGAAATCGCCCGCAAGAATGACATGAGGACACACACTGAGGATTACACAGAGTGTCTATATTCTCCAACCGAACGCAGATCAGACGTGAGTCTAAGCTGCGCTCGACGTGAGCAAATTTTAAATGGTCCCGTAAAGCGATCGCCGTACCCCTCCTCGACGCGTCAACATTAGACAAAACATTGTATCCTAGAAGCGCTAGATCTGTATGATATACTTCCTGCAGAAATATAACACCTACATCCATCGTTCTCATAAATGTCTTAAGAGCTTCTAATTTCGTTGCGCTGGATTTGGTTTTGATGTTAATAGTAGCCTTATTATAGCTACTATTAACAGCTGTTCCTATAATTATTGTCACCGTATCCGTCGCAACGAAATTCAGAGTTTGTTAGTGGTAGTGGCCTTTTTGGATGGTCGGCCAGGCTTACGCTTGGCGTAGCATCGTAAAGCTGTTCATGGATGAACTTGAGGCGTCACTCTCGACATCTGACTCAGTGGTTCGCTTACGTATTACCGTTCACGGTTCATCCGTGGAAGGGCCAGGAAAGGGGGCAGGAAGGACATCGAGCGGTACCTTTAAGGCCAGTGGAGCACTTGTTGCCGCTGGGTTAGCGACGAAAGCACCAGGGACTTCGGCAGTAGCAGGAGCGGCGGCAGCAGCAGGATCATCCGTGTCCATAGGAGTGGAGACAGTCGCAGGAGCGCCGGCAGCGGGTGCGGCGGTAGCTGCATGAGCGGCGGTAGCCACAGAAGCGGCGGCAGCCGACTATGTAGCGACCTTAGCCGCAACAAGTTCTCTACACAACCGGCTACGTGTAGATGGAGCTGAAGGCGGCATACATGGTTCGGGCGGCTGACACTCAGCGAGAACAATTTATGAGAAGAGAGTGAGAAGCGATCGAGACGAGCGAAGCGATGGCGAAAAAAGGCCATTCTGGTGTCGGTGATCGCGGGATACGGTGTTAAAGTAGCGGGATTATAAAAATAAATTAAATTAGTTATAGTTCAAATAAATGAAAAGTTAGTTTTATTTAGTAGTTAGAAATAGTTTTTATCGGTCATTTAGTGCTAGTTGTTTCACACAGGAGTGGCGGTAGCCGCATGAGCAGGGCAGCAGCAGGAGCAGCAGCAGCTGCTGCGGCGGTAGCCACAGGAGCGGTGATAGCAGCAGGAGCAGCTATAGCCGCATGAGCAGCGATAGCCGCAGGAGTGGCGGTAGCAACAGGAGCAGCAGTAGTCGCAGGAACGGCGGTAGCCGCAAGAGCGGCGGTGGCCACAGGAGCGGCAGGAACGGCAGATGATAACGCATCATCGAAGCGCCGATCATGCGCAAAGACGACAGCCTCCGTCGTGGGAGCGAGAGCGAGAGCTGGAGCGACGTGCATATCGTTCGCATTGCTTATTTTCCACTTGCGAGAGTTCGGCTTTGGGCTGGAAGGCCAAACGGTCACCGGCACGATCGGGATGATCAGTCGTGCGGCGATCTCCGATGCGTCGCGTGGGTGCTGATCTTCCACGTTTGCGTGTGTGGGTGCTGCCGATAGGAACCTTGAGCGGCTCTTCTTCTTTTTCTTCTGGGCACTATTGCCTGCTGCATTTTGTGACGCTGCTTGTGGTGTGGGTGCTGTTTTTGCACTAACGGCACTGGCGTACGTGGCCTTTACTTGTGCAACGTTCGCAAACCGATTTTGCCGGTTCTGCACACAATTCAGACCGTGGTGCACCGGTGCAGCACAGTGGCGGCAAGTTTGTGCCTGACCACGGTAGGACACACCTATAACTTCCCCACAGAGTGTTACTTAGGAGAGGATGGGCTTTAACAGCTTCATCCTCAACACACGCACACCGTTGAGCGCACCAGCCAACGGTGAATCGGGGGCCCATACGCCCTTGGTGATCGATAGGACTTCACCGTATTGTGCCATCTCGGCAACAATTTCCTCGTCCGGGATTAGATGAGGCAGATTGTGCTCGGACACGTCTACCGCCCCATCTACCATCTGAATCTTGGTAAAAGATCTTGGTGTAACTTTCGATAGCAGGTTATCATTCCTCGATCACATTGACGTTACCGTTAATAAGGCTCGTAAAACAATCGGTATGATAAAACGTTTTTCAATCCGCATAACCGACCCTCTGTGTTTAAAAGCGTTATATTGTTCGTTAGTAAGACCGATTTTGGAATACTGTGTTGTTGTTTGGTGTCCCACCTCATTTACATCGATTGACCGCATAGAAAGAGTGCAGAGATCATTTACTCGGTATATTGTCAGCAAAATGCCCGGCTTCACGTCAGATACCCTACCGGACTATGAGCAAAGATGCCAGCTGTTGTGTCTGGACTCATTGGAGAAACGCCGTCACATTTCCCAAATAATGTTTGTTGCCTCGCTCATATATAATGCTGTGGATTCACATATCATTCTTTCATCCCTGCATTTCTATGTTCCAATTCGTTCCTTACGCCCTCGTGCTCCTTTATTTGTTCCAAATCGACGCACTTCAGTTGGTTTAAATGACCCTTTATTACGTGCTGTGAGATTGTTTAATTCCTGCGCACACCTGTTTGACCATCACCTCTCCTTACCATCCTTCCGATCCATCCTCCGAGCAAATATTTAATAAGTTTAGTTAATAGGTATGTTGTAAAGAATTCAACTCAGACAGCACGGTCTCCGAAGGAGTTGTTTTAGATTCATTTAGGTTCGTTCTTGCCGGTGCATGTAGGTCAATTAACCCTGAATGTAGGTCTCAACATAAGCATAATCGACCTGTATGCCAAAGTGATTAGATGCTATTGATTGAAATAGACATAACACATTTTTAAAATCACATAATTTGTGTTTCGGTTGTGGGTTACCTCTTCCCGACTGCATGAAGCAAAAATAATTCTGTCGAAAAGACTATCAAGAGCTTGATGTATCCTACTATTTGCATCTTCAGCATTTATATCTGCATCTAAGCGCTGAGTTGTTGGATAGCGAATGAATGAAATGAATGCGTTTCATTTAATTTGATATCCAACTCAGCTAATTCTTCAATACTTTTGATTTTTATATGTCAAGTGTAAGCGCATTAAGCCATGCATTTGCCATAGGTTTTAAAATATTGAACATATCACTAATCATTATATACATTTGTGCAGCTCTTGTTTCTATTCTTCTACGATTCTCACGACACAAGGAACAGCATGTGTGTACTCGTTCGCTTCTGCTTTTCACCAACTGGCTCTGTTTTGTTGCTGTGCTCCACTGTATCATCATGTTCCATCGGTTCAGCATTTGGATTTGTTGGATCAACCATATCAACAGAATCATGGTGGGTCGACGAAACAATAGGCAATGGTGTTCTTTTTACCGTGGCCGTTTTCGACGAAGGAAACGCTGTTATCAATTCCGATGGCGACCCGGTAACACAAAGTAAGTTTACTGTTTGTTTTAATGACGTTTTTTTCACCGTAGATTCATCGGATGCAGCTCTGTTACACGTCGCCAATGGCAGCATTAAATAATCCGGATAACTTAAGGCTGCAATGGTTTCTGCTGCCGCACCCTTCGAACCCAATACCGGTGTTTCTTGAGTAGGTGCTGCAGGTGGTATGGTCCGTATCTCCGTTCCCGAAGAGATAATTGGTATAGAAGGCACAGCGGAAGAAAGACATGAAACTTCTGCAGCGGGTGGCATTTGCTTGTTAGAAACTGCACCGGTAGAATGGAAAGTGGCTGGCGTTGATGAAGTTGATCCAGGCAATAGCCCAACGGACACACTTTGCGCTGATACCGGTGGTCCATTTTGCCTTCTTATGGTTCCTGGAGGAAGCACACATGGTGTTTTATATACACTGAAGGCTCAGACCCCACTGGACGTTGATTGCTACGTGCCATGCTTTATGGGTGTAATAAGAAGATGCTAGCGATGCTGTAGCTGTTTCAGCCGCAGGCGTTACCGACGCAGCCTGCGTAGACAACGATTTTAAACAGGGCTTAACCACGGTTCCAGTATGGAATACATCCGTTGTAGCCACTTTTACTTGACCGCCAGCGTATTATGGGATATATACTGCAGCAGCAGTTGTCGGTGGCTACATATGCCAAGCCGTTGTCGTTCCCGATTAAGCCACAGTGGATGCTTTATGCGCAACCATCGACGGTGTCACGATCGGGACCATGGTTCTAGAAGGAAGCCTAGCTAAGGTCGGCATTCCTCCCGTAGGCTCAGAGTATGATGTTACGATCACTGTTGTGGTAGTCTTCGATGGCTGCATACGCCATGCCGTACTTGTTCCCGACGTAGGCACTGCTGCTGAACCGTGCACAGACACCGTTGGTGCAGGGAAACGGGTTATGTTTCCTGATGGAAACATAACTGCTCTAGGCATTCTAACTGACGAGATACTTGAAGAAGGTACAACAGCATACGACGAAATATGCAAGCCATATATTCCTTCGCTATACGTGGTAGACGTTGATGTATTCATTCCCGTCGATGCTACTACGGATGTTACAGCACCTGCCGCTGATGGTGCTATGGTCCGGATCACGGTCCCACAAGGAAACAAAGCTGCCTCATTCAGCAGAATTTACATTGATTGCCGACGTAGATGGCTGCATTCCGTATATTTTACCATAGAATGGGTAGTAACAAGAAACACAACTTCAGCAACACATGATACGGATGATTCTCGATTAGCTCGATTAACTTTGCATCTAGGTCGGCCAATTGGTACGCTCGATAAGGACATAACGGTAGGTCCATGCACTCTAACTGGCACAGCAGGTTCCAGCGGTTCATTTTTCGATTTCACTATATTTTGATCAATAATAACCAACAAATTCTTTGCGGGTGTCGACATCTGTAGTAAATGCATGTTAAATTAACATATTTAGCTCATTTCCTTCCTTCCAATAATAATAAATAACTAATTTTACTTCTTCTTACTTCCCAGGCCAATATCGCTTTTTTGCAAAAACACAAACGATGCACGGCTGTAAAATATTATTGTTGGGACCTAAAGATTGGGGTCTGTTTTCTGTTTTGCCTACGTTGCATTTATTGAGTAAAATTGCAGTGCAAAAAGAGGACGATACGAAATTCTGATTTCTTATATACCCCTCTCTATAACCTGTCGTTCCTGACGCACAAAATCCTATCCGTTCCCATCTAACAAAACCGGCTCAACGGTAGTTCCTCATTCCGTTAATTTAAATTATATGAATCGTAACAACTATATAGAAAAACACATGGAAATAAAGCAGCGCAAATCACACATTTAAGATAAATGTTGAAAGAAAAGCGTAGCTTCATTGCAATGTGCATAATACTTCAACACTTTGCTCAAGCGGTTATGTCGAAAGAACGCTTGAGCTGAACTGACGATTTCGTGTGATGGCAAGAAAGGGAACGCACAGAGGAACACTCGCTGCACTAGTGCGAGCGAGACACCGATACCCGCATGCCGCTGGGAGAAAACCAAACTGAGCGCGCTAGCTGAAAGTGATCCCACACACCCGCACTTGTTAGTTAGTTAAACGTATATTTGTACTTTGATTTCCTTTACAGTTGATTTTCCAAGTTTTACAAGATGCAGCACGTATGCTTCACAGGTTATTTTTCTTATACGTCCTATTTTGGGGCTTCACTTTCTTGCTGTATTTTGATACACTGTAGTAGCTTGTTCTATTAATAGAACTGAGAGTTTTACCTTAACCTAATTATCCTATCTTAACCTAATCTACCCTAAACCTAAAAGAAATATTCAAATAGCGACAATTTCACGTACTGCCCTGTGTGTAGAATCTCTACATTTTTCAATTAGTTTTGTCGTTTGCTATTGTATGTAGCTATCGAGTGGAGCTACTTCGCATATGTCATAAAGATCTGAATTCCTAGTGTATCGATCGCAATTTGCTATCATTCTTAGCATTTTGTTCAGCATTACCTGTATTTTTTGGCAATGTACCCTGGCACATGTTCCCCAAACCTGGCAACCATATAGTACCGCTGGTTGAATGATTTGTTTAAAGACAGCTGGGTCACACCTCGTCGTCCACCTCGGAATGCCTCCCAATGGACACGGATAGATAGGACGGCACGAATTTCTTTTAGGACAGCCAGCTTTGTGGTACCCTTCTTGAGATGAACGAGGTATAGACAGCTTCTACTATCTCCGTTTCCCTCATGACGCCGTTTGATGCGGTAGACTGCATCTACTTGGAGCTTTTCAGCTTCCAGGGCATCTCGAATGTCCTTCTCGTCGGAAAGGGGGAGCCCTCGCACTACCACTTTGAACGGACGATCTCGGGGCAGATCATGAGTATAAAACTCACAATCGGCAGTTTGCAGGAACGTGAGAATGGCCTTGTAGTCTTCCTCATTTCGTGTCCAAACTTTTGTGCCAAGACCTCAATTGGACAATTTGGTACTCAACCTTTGCGATGTGGGCAAGCATTTTTTGCAACTCTTGGAAACGTGGGTTGCTTACTACGATGGGTGGTAGCCGCTGAGACAGCTTGTGTGGGCCTGCTGCTGGTGATGGAGCAGTTGAAGGTGGTGGGGAGACAGTCCGTCCCTTTCTACGCTCCACACAGACGAAACCATCGTTATCTTCCACTTCATTTTCTTCATCAGTGTTTTCACCATCAATTTTAGCGCGTTTGTCCGGCGCGTGTTTCGCCGAATTAAGCCTTCATCGGAGACGATTGGGCTGGTAGCTTCTCTCTTCTTCTTCTTCGCCTTCGTCATGGCACGCTTTTCGTTTGCTATTCACTTGGTCGCACGATACAAGAACACGTCTGTACGCGACGATGGTCACAAGCGAACTCACACCCGCACTTGTGTTACAGGGTTTTACAAGTCAGAATCGAATGTCAGGAAAACAATTTCAGAAGCTCAAGAGGCAGTTTAGCTGTCAAAAGTTGTTGTTTCACCGCGCCGATGCTATTTTTCACAAGTGCAATATGATTTTTAAGTCGCTCAAGTTGTTTTTTTAGACGCCTTTCGCATCGTTTTGCAAATTCAAACACGCATTTTGAGATTTTATGTTTGAGATCAATGCTTTTATGCGTTTAAGCATTATATTTATGAAATATTACGCATTTATGGTAAAAATGGCGATTATCTGTGCAAAAGGCTACATAAACATTGTACATGTTTACATATGATAGTGATCGTAGCTTTTTGCACAGATAATCTTATTTTTTACAATAACTACGTAATGTTTCAGAAATATAACGCTAGAAACGCACTAAATAATTGATTTGTATACAAATTTTCTCAAAATGGGTGATGTAATTTGCAAAATGATGCGAGAGGCCTCTAAAAACCAATTTGAGTGATTTAAAAATCAAATTGCGCTATTGAAAATAGCATCGGTGCGGTGAAACAACAACTTTTGACAGCTAAACTGCATCTTGAGCTTCTGAGATTTTTTAGTTCGGAAGAAAAGGAGGATATTCGCGTGAGTATAACATAGTTTTCTTTTTGTAATTGAAGGATTTTTTTTTTTAATTCAATAGTTTTATTCTCGCATCTTCAAAACGCATCCGGGCATATCCTTTGCCGTCTTGCTCTAGCAATAATTCAGTGGGTAATAGTCCGAGCGATTTTGTCATATTTTTACTATTTTGTACGGAGGTTCACTGCCAGAATCACACGCAGAATCATATGCTAGAAACAGATTTATTCGTTAACTTAATTCTTTATATTTGGAAAGCCATTAGTATTCATCGTTTGAAGGTTGGTGTCATTCACTGTTCAAAAAAAATATACACCCAGAGCTTTTTGAAGTAGTTACTTTGCTCCTGGCTGTTCCGTCAAACCAAGTGTCAGTGGAGCTGGCTCTTAGTGCTCTATGTTTAATTAATTTGGCCTGAAGAACCAAGATGAACAATGAAACTCTAGAAAACAGGAATTAAGTTGAATGGGAAGTTGTTTGAAAAGATTCTCCCAAATCGTTATAAATGGATCGAGGAAGACCTATAGTAATGTTTAAGATAGTGTTACCCGACTCAAACGCGAAACAACAACAGTTAGATTGAGAATCAATGCTACGAAGACGAAGTACATGCTTGCCGGAGACTCAGACCATCTGGAAAGCAGTGTATTAGTTGATGGCGGCAACCTCGAGGTAGTAAAGGAGTTCTGTTATCTCGGGACGGTCGTTGCTTCGGACAACATCACGGGTGAAATCCTGAGACGCTTTGTGCAGGGGATACGTTGTGGTAGGTTCAGCTGCGCTTCTCAAACCGTTTCGGTGACTCAATGCGCGGAGCGCAGTGAAAGGGTGTGGAACGAGGAAGGGGATCGTACGGAACGCGACACCAAAATGTGTACACATTCTTCGCGTATCGGTTACGTCAACCGTTCACACTTACGATAAGTTCGAAAGAAGCACTTGTTATGTCAGCGGAATCGCGGACTGAATCGACCTTGCGTGTCGAGTTGATGACCGAGGCGGAATCGGGCACCGTGGGAGAAGTTGGGTGGAACTAGTGCAAACAATCATAATTTCATTTCATAATTTTTATTAATGATGTCCGTACAGTCCTCCCTCCTGAGTGTTTCCTCTGCTACGCAGACAACCTCAAAATCTTTCTCCCAGTTTCGTCTCCTAGTGATTGTATTTCCTACAAAAAATATTCTTGATCGTTTTTCCTCTTGGTGTTCTAGTAATTCCCTCACATTATGTCCTGATAAGTGTAACGTCATTTCGTTTAGTCGTTCGCAGTCTTCAATAACTCACTCGTACGTCCTAAATTCTGTGCAAGTCAGTCGTGTTTGTGTCGTAAAAGACCTCGGTGTCTGGCTTGACAGAGGCTTCACCTTCAGCCACCACATTGACACAGTTGTCAATCAGGCGCGGAAAACATTGGGTCTCCTAAAGAAAATTGCTTGCGATTTCTCCGACTTAATGTGCCTGAAGACTCTGTTCTGCTCTCTGGTCAGATCGATTTTGGAGTACTACTCAGTAGTTTGGTCCCCTACATCTCGAATCCACGTGGAACGTATCGAGCGGGTGCAGCGATCGTTCACCAGGTTTGCTATATGTAAAATCCTGCATGGATTGTCCTCCCCCATGCCTCTTTACGAGGGCAGGTGTCGGCAGCTTGGCCTAGAACTAATGGAAAACCGCCGTTCCCATGCCCAATCCACCTTTATTGCCGCATTACTCCTTGGTAATATTAATTCTCCTTCCCTTCTTTCTTCTATCCCTTTCTACGCCCCTAACCGTGTTCTTCGTAACCGCCCTCCCCTAGTGATCCCTTCCCGTCGAACTGCAGTGGGCCGTAATGACCCCCTTCTTCGTGCAATTGTTCGATTTAACTGTGTATATTCTATGTTTGATTTCAACCTTCTCTTATCCCCTTTCCGATCCCGCATCAGAACCCTCCAAATCCCGAGCTGCCTTAATTTTTAATTTTTAATTTTTATTTTTATTTCCAATATTCTTAATCTTTTTTTTCGATTTTATGATAATTTGTGTTCATTTTTGCTAGGTTAGGAACATAGGTAATAAGTATTATTAAGGTATTTGAGTAACCAACAGGTAGACAAATAAATATGACTATGAATATGAATATGAACATGAATATGAAACATGCACTTTACTTCGATGAGGGTAATGCTGATCGGTCAACTGACTGAACTACTGATAACCAAAAGTGGTAATCAAATTGGGCAGGACCTTCGCCGGAATTTGCAAATTGGTGAGATGCACCAGAACACGAGTGATCTACGTGTCTGTGGAATGTGAACTAACTTCGCAATCAGTTCGAGCTTTATTTATAACAAAGATGGTGTGAAAGTTGTGATGCATTTGGCATCCAGATGTTTGTCAAATGTGAGCTTTCGTTTGGTTTTCCGTGTATGGGTTTTTTACAAGGATTTTTTAAATTATACCTAGCGCACCTGTGTTTAATCAACTATTCGTGCATTGTGGATGTAGCAAACGTATTCCTGTTTATGCCTGGGGTTTTACGAAAGTTTTATAAACGTCAGATAAAGATGTGACGCGGTTTCCTTATTTCTGTTCTGGGGTAAAACACGAGAACGTTTACGCTTCTGGTGTTTAACGTCTTTTTACCTGGCTGTTGGCAACAATTATGTATGTGACATTTCCAGGGTTTCTCTAGCCAGGTCAAAATCGGAAGCGAACAATTCAATCCTGTAAAAACATTTGAACTATAAAAATAGAAGCTCGAATGATCTGTTCTTGTTTGCTCGGTATACAATCGTTATTCGTTTGACAATATTGAATAAGGATTTTACGGATTGGAAAGGAAGCTTACAATGTTGAGCTGGCTAGAAAAACACTGTAAGTTAAATTTGACCTACTGTTAGCAGTAAATCTGCTACAACGAGCATACTATGGGTTTCAGCGACTTCTGAGATACAGAAGACTTCGAGCCTACACGAAATGTGAGGTATATCGCACATTGATTCGCCCGGTGGTCCTCTATGGACACGATACGACACGAATATTATGTGGTGAATTGTTTGCCAAATATTCGTCATATATCAAGCTACGACGCGTTTTCACATACTGTTGCCGGCTGATAGTCAAAATAAGACATCACGAAGGAACGATGGTTTGAGTCAAATCTCCAGAAGATAGTAATCCTACACGGTAATTGACGATGGAAATAGAATTCGCAGAAGTAACTTAATTTAGCAAATCTTCCCTTAATGCACAAAGAAACCTATCGTTTTGTCAGCAAAACATCTATTGACGCTCATGCTAGTTGAAGCCTGTCACAAAAGGCAACTACATGCGTGCCCAAAAAAAATGCTCGCCTTGTTAAGATAACAGTACTGAATCATGGGTGCGAGAAACTTGATTCGGTCTGTTTATCATCGATGCGTTACGTGCTTCAAGAAAAATCCTGCATTCATTACTCAATCCTGCTGAGCAGTAACTCCTACATTCATTACTTGCCGACCTACCGAACAGCAAAGAGGTTCCAGTGCCTCCGTTTTCAATATCGGGAGTGGACTACTAAGAATCCTTTTTCGTAAAGTTTGGAACTTAGAAGACAATACCACGGAAGGTATATTTATCGATTTTTGTATGTTTTGTGACGCGAGCAGTACACATCGAAGGAGTTAGTGACTTTAACTACGCAAGCCTTTATTGCCGTACAGCAAAGATTCATCTCACGTCGTGGTAGGGCCAAGAAGTTACATTCCGAGAACGGTACGTCATTTAAGGGTGCAGCCAATCTTCTTCATCCGCTGTACGTACAATCGAAGACCGATCCTAAATCTCGAGAGATAATATTGAACAGGTTTGCTGTGAACGTGATAACGTGAACTTGATAAATGTGACTCAATTCCTAACCACTCACTCCTATCCCCAATTCACTTGATAATCTCGACGTTTTAACTCCGCGACATTTCATCACTGGTTCGAATTTTCAAATATTGTATGCGGTAGCCGTTAAGCGAATTCCGGACAATCGTTTAACACACTGGAAGCAAACACAAAAGCTTATGCAATCGATCGAGATGGTACCCAGAGTATCTCCAACAACTTCAGCCCAGCGCTGCAAAGGTGAGCAATTCACCAGTTAAGTTAAGGTAGATATAGGACTGGTCTATATTCTAAAGGAAGATCATATTCCACTGGGCCAAAGGTCACTTACAAAGATAATGGCGCTTCACCCAGGAAAGGACAACATAGAGCGAGTTTTAATTAGGCCGGAGCCTTTAAACAACTTGATGACGCCCTAGCCACACTGAGCATGGACCTCGTAGCTCTACAAGAGATTCGGTGGCTAGGGAACGGTGTACACAACAGGCGTGGTAAGCATAGCTACGACATTTAATACAGTTGGCACGACCGCCCCCGCGGGTACGGGTACGGGTTTCGCCGTATGTCCCCGATTGAAACCCGCAATCATGGGTTTCAAGGCTATAAACGATAGGCTATGCATCCTGCGCATGCTAGACAAACTCTTTAATGTAAGCCTCATAAACGTGCACGCCCCTACCAAAGAGAAAGAGGAAAATGAGACGGAACTTTTTTACGGCCGCCTCGCTAGAACTATAGATGCGTG
Organism: Anopheles arabiensis; assembly: GCF_016920715.1. Classification (NCBI taxonomy): domain Eukaryota; kingdom Metazoa; phylum Arthropoda; class Insecta; order Diptera; family Culicidae; genus Anopheles; species Anopheles arabiensis. The sequence continues at coordinate 68,390,325 of NC_053517.1, read as the reverse complement.
CCCCAGCCATGACCTCATAATCATCCTGGTGGGCTTCAAAGCAAATGATCACTACTTGGTTGGCTTAGTGATACGTTGTAGAATCGCCCGCCCCCGCGCCAATGGGGGCGGAGAAAACACGCAGCCTCGGCTCAACACGGACTCTCTAAGGGACATTACTGTCCAACAGGAATTCAAAACCGTTTTAGAAGAGTCTCTACTACCAGAAGACAGATACGAAACTACGAGCGACAGGTGGAACGCTCTAAAAACAAAAATAATAAACTGTGTAAGAAATGTACTCCCTCCACGTCGTAGCAACAACAAATCTAGCTGGTTCGACGATGAATGCAGACAAGTGACCGAACGTAAGAATAAGCAGTAAGCAGGGAACAAATCCCACCTGTGTAAAGGAACGGTCCCCAGACCAAGATGGTTAATTACGCCATCCAGAAAGGGGCACGCGAACAATTGCTACACTCAACTAAGTACACTCTTGCTCTCACAAGAGTATCCTCTGTGTCGAAGTGGTCTCCAGACCGAGACACGCTTGCGCACATCAAGGAAAGGGGCACACGGACAAACCACCAAGCATGGGTCGCCTGAGAGGATCGATGCGAACGCATCTCTACAACTCGCAGCTCCCAGCCTGAAGTCCCGTCGTTTGCGGGCAGTTGATAGGTGTCGTAACTAGGTATATCCACATTGGGCAGAGCTCAAGCCAACGGCGTTCCCAGTTACGGTCGCCGGGCTGCAGACGCAGTCTCCAACGGATCTCAGAGGGTTGTTAGGCCCGCTAGCTTCCGAACACCTAATGAGTTTGAGAAGTGCTATCAGCTCGGATTGGCTACGACATTAGAGGCGTTCAGGCATAATCCAGCGGACGTAGAGTCATACAAAAGTCCGTTCGTATTAGCATTAAGTCAGTGGTACGTACCTGTGGTGTTAAGGTATCAATTCAAGTATCGAACTATCCATACGTAAACACAACAACTATGTGTAAACGCGGCCTCATGAACTTTGTATATATACACTCGGATTTCAATAAAACTGTGTAGTCGCATGCTAGCTGTTCTCGGTGTAACTTCATTTGATCACATATCACAACATGTGGTTCCTCTCATACTACACAGGAGTTCCGTTAAGATAGCGACTATAAGCACAAACCAGTAGGGTAAAACTAACCTGTCTCACGACGGTCTAAATCCAGCTCACTTTCCCTTGAAAGGGTGAACAATCCTACGCTTGGTGAATTTTGCTTCACAATGACAGAAAGAGCCGACACTGAAGGATCAAAAAGCCACGTCACTATGAACGCTTTGCGGTCACAAGCCAGTTAACCCGCGAGTGTCAAACGGGAGGTCGCACTGTACTGACACGTTGTGTTTGGGCTCCGAAAAAAGGACGTAAAAATAGTGCAAAATCAACGTAAATCGACACTAAAAAATCCTCCCGTGACACAGGGTAGCGCAAAGTACCAAACTGACAGTTTTCGTGAAAGTGACAGCTCCTGACAAAGTGACAGTTGAGCTACCTCGCCCGGTGCTGGTGAAATCGGTCTGAAAACCAACGAGTGCGTCGGGCTGCTGTGGCGACGTTGATGTCGGGGCTGGGCGATGATGCCCATCCCCCAGGGAGCTCGGGACGAGTACTTCGCCCGAGGGCTCGATCGGTGTCCCTCAACCGAGTCGACGCACTAAAAGTGCCTGACTCTCCAACACCGGTGGAACCACCACCCACTGCAGACATCGTTTATTCGAGTGACGACGAAGAAGAACTGAACTGCACGATCCTTGCAGGCCCGTCGGGATTAGCAGTTCCACCAATGGGGAAGGTGCCATTGGTGGTGCTGGACAAGTTGCCCAGCCAGACTCAACAGCGTGCTAAGATGACGGTATCGGCCACTTCAACACCAAAGGCTGGTAAGTGTCTTTCTACTGAACCATCTCTTTCAGAGGTGAACGAGAGCTTGAAGCTCCTGGCCAAGCAGGTTGTTCAGCTTTAAAAGGAGCTTCGCCTCTGCCGTAAGGAGCTCCAGGAAAGCTTGGCGAAAAATGTGGCCCTTGAACGGGAGCTCGAAACGTACAGGACGGGCGCCCGTTCGGTCATCGAGCTGCAGCAGCCCCAATGATGACAGTCCAGGGAGCCCACAGCTCTCGCAACCGTCGTGGTCGCCAAAGACCACAGCAGCAAGAGCAGCAGCAGCAGCAGCAGCAGCAGCAGCAGCATCAACAGCGGGAACGGCAGCAGCAGCAACAGGTGCAGCAACAACGTCAGCAGCACCAACGTCAGCAGCAGCAGCAACAGCAGCAGCAGCAGCAACAGCAGCAGCAGCAACAGCAGCAGCAGCAACAGCAGCAGCAGCAACAGCAGCAGCAGCAACAGCAGCAGGAGCAGCAATAATCATGGACGACGGTAGTGCGCCGCCGTCAAATTACACAGCAGCAGCAGCAGTCTAACCAACAGCAGCAGCAACAACAGCAGACTGAGCGGTATCAGCCGCCGCAAATGAGGCAGCAGCTACAGCACCAGCAGCAGCAACGACAGCCACAGCGACATGTGGTCGCTGGCTTGTCGCAACAGCAACAGCAGCAGCAGCAGCATCAACAGCAGCAGTAGAAGAGTAAGCGTCCTAAGCCCGAACTGATAGAGATCTCCCCTAGTCAGAACCAGACTTGGGAGAGCGTCTACTTGAAAATCCGTCAAGCCGTTGACGCTAATGGCACACATAAGGATTTAAAGGACTTCATCATCATGGGCCGGCGCACAGACAAGGCGTTGCTACGACTGACGCTTGTCAGATCCGCAAACGCGACCTATATTCTCCAGCAGATCCGAACGATTATCGGCGAGGCTGGAACTTGCCGACATGTGACGGAAATGGCGGCCTTGGTAGTAAACGACATCGACTCCCTCGTCAAGGAGGATGAGCTCACAGCTCTCCTTGAAGACAAGATTGAGGGTGGGGCAGGCATCGTCTCAACGAGCATTTGGCAAATGCCGGATGGCATCCAGCGGGCACGCATCCGTCTGCCAGCCAAGGCCGCCAAAGCGCTGGATCGCACGAAGCTTCGCTTGGGCTTCTGCATTTCCAGAGTGAAGATTGCTCCTCCAACACCCAAGGAGCATCTTCGCTGCTACCGCTGCCTCGAGCACGGCCACAACGCCCGCGATTGTCGGTCACCTGTAGACCGACAAAATGTTTGCATCCGTTGCGGACAGGAGGGCCACAAGGCTGGTGCATGCAAGGAAGAAATACGCTGCGGCAAATACGGTGGTCCCCATGTTATCGGGGACCGGACATGCGATCGGTCGGCTACTCAATGACGCAGCTAAAAGTCCTCCAAGTGAACCTGGGTGGAGGCAGGATCGCCCAAGATCTGGTCGTGCAAACCGCCCGACAAATGGAAGTGGACGTGTTGGTTCTTTCCCACATGTATCGGCCACCCGAGAACAACCCAAGATGGGCAGTTGATGCCTCCAAAAAGGTGGCAGTCGTGGCCACAGGACTATACCCTCTTCAGGGACAGTGGAGCAGCGATGTCCCCTGCCTCATAGCTGCCAAGGTGGGTGGCATTACCTTCCTCAGCTGCTACGCGCCACCCAGCCTATCGCGGGAAGGATTTGTGGAATACGTCGAAGAAATTGAATTGGAGGCCCAATCCCACCCTCAGGTAGTCGTTGCCGGCGACTTTAACGCTTGGCATGAGGAGTGGGGAAGTCGACGCAGCACTGAGCGTGGGGAAGTACTGCTCGAGGCGTCCCAGCAATTGGGCCTGCTGCTGATGAATCGAGGGAATGTGACAACCTTTGTTGGAAACGGCGCGGCGACTGTCAGCATTGTCGACGTGACCTTCGCCAGCTCGTCCATAGCTCATCCGAGCACCTGGTTGGTAAGAAACACGGACACGCGATCTGACCATAGGTATATCACCTACTCGGTAGGCTCAGCGTCAGCAGACCAGCAGCGCAACCGAGGACAGTCACGTCAACGGGGCCAACGAGAGCGTTTTCAACATGCAGGCACGCGATATAAGACGAAACTGTTCTCGAGTGAGACTTTCCTTGCCACGCTACATGGCGAGGGATTCCGAGAGAAGGCAGTCAACCACCAGGGAATGATCTCGGCAATGATATCGGCCTGCGAGAAAACCATGCAGAGGATGACTTCGTCTTTTCCCGACCCTCATCGGGACGTTTACTGGTGGACGCCCCTGATTGCTCTGCTCAGGCAGAACTGCGAGCAGGCGAGAGATCGCATGCAGCAGACCCGTGATCTCCAGAACCGGAGTCTGGCGGCAGCCCAATATTGAACAGCTAGAGCTGAGCTGGATAGAGCCATACGTGCCAGCAAAAAGACCGCCTTCCAGGAATTGATCGATGCTGCAGAGGAAAACGTTTTCGGAGCCGGAGACACGGGGAGATGACCTTCCACTTGGCCCAGGTGCTCTCTGGACATGGGTTCTTCAGAGAGTACCTGGCCATCAACGGCTTTACGGAGTCCCCTGACTGTCGCAGCTGTGCGAGAGTTCCGGAAAATGCCCATCACGCCATTTTCGAGTGCCCCAGGATTGCTCGAGTGAGGATGGAGTACCTTGGCGAACTGGGGTCGAACCCGGTCACGCCGGACAGTCTTCAGGACTTCCTCCTGGGCAGCCAGGACAACTGGAGCAGCTTCTGCGAGGCAGCACGTCGAATAACATCAACGCTGCAGCGCGACTGGGACACGGAGCAAGAACAGCGGACTGCTTCCAACCGCGAGGTAGCTGAAAGACAACAACAGCTACAGCGAGAGGAAGATGAACGCCGCGCTGAAGAACGGAGACTGCTCCACAACGAGGCAAATCGTGCCTACCGCCAGCGAAACAGGAGAAATCCACCTGCTCCACCGGCTCCACCACCAACACCAAGGGAGGCCGCTCGCCTCGAAGATGGGCGACTGAGGGTGGCCCGCTGACAGGAACGCCAACGACTGGTTCGAAACGGTGGAATCGGGATGCTGCGAGTGCAAGTTCGCGAGTGAACTAACTTTGCGAAAAGTGAACGGATTTTCGCAAACGAAATTTTGTTAGAAGCGTCTCGGCGAGACGAACTCAACGACGCATCGATTGTCCGCGCAAAATAAAGTTTGGAGTAGTTATTGAAAGTGCAAAAAGTATTTATATTAAATACTTAAGTGCTTAAAAAAGTGTTTTAAAGTGAACGGATTTTCATAAAAAATACGTCAAAGGACGCGCACTGACGAGCCCTGTAGAACAGTGCATGTTTTGTGAAAATCCTTGGAAAACTACGACCAGGATCGCGAGTGGTAGTTTTTTTCCATAGGAAAGTGTATATAACATACGGCTGGCACAGACGTGTTTGTGCAAAAGTGTGCCCTTGGTCGACCTTGGCACGTGCCGGCCGGGCTTGGGCGAGAACTCTTGCCCCCCCTGGACCAACGGTCACCGGATGTGACGTCAGCGGCTGCCCCCCCCCCTTCGACCAACAGAGCATACAGAGCAAACACAAAAGTGCAATATCTTGAAAATTAGTGAACCGATCCGGAAAATTTTTGTTGCAAAGTAGCGGAGCCGCCGTCCTCTGGCCGCATGCCAAAAATTTTCCGGAAAATCGGAAAAACTTAAAAGTGAGTGTACACGCGCTTTTCCGGCCATATCTCGCCGAAAAATTGTCCGATCCGGAAAATTTTACCGCCAAACGGTGGGGCCGTGAAAGACCATTCCGCCGGTGTGTGAAAATCGCGGATCGGAAACTAGTTCTGGTTGCTGCGCTAGATGTGAAGAACGCGTTTAACACGGCCAGCTGGCAGGCCATCGCCACAGCGCTGCAGGCAAAAGGTGTTCCCGCCGGCCTCCAACGAATCATACACAGCTACTTCCAGGACCGGGAGCTGGTGTGAGAAACCTCTGATGGCCCGGTAGTGCGGTTCGTCACGGCAGGGGTTCCACAGGGGTCTATTTTAGGCCCCACCCTGTGGAACACGATGTATGACGGTGTGTTGGACATCGCCCTGCCACCCGATGCGGAGATCCAGGGGTATGCCGACGACCTTGTGCTGCTGGTCCCAGGCACAACCCTAGACACCGTGAAAGCTGCTGCGGAAGAGGCCATCACGGGAGTGATGGAATGGATGGCTCGACATCATCTCGAGCTGGCACCGGCGAAAACGGAAATGGTCGTTATTTCCAGCACCAAAGCCCCGACGCGGTCGTGGCTGCCGAATGTCAAGGAGGTCACCGAGAGGGCTGGGAAGATCGCCGACGCCACATCCAGGTTGCTGCGGAACCATAGCGGACCAAGGGCGTCGAAAGCGAAGCTGCTAGCTTCGGTGTCCGAGTCCGTTATGCGTTATACGGCACCAATCTGAAGCAACGAGCTGCGAAAACGCGAGCCCGGCCGCTTGCTGGAGTGTGTCCAGCGGATGATGGCACTGAGGGTAGCACGAGCATTCCGTACCGTGAGGTACGAGACTGCCACCCTCCTGGCTGGTTTGACCCCCATCTGTCTGCTGGTGGAGGAGAACGCCCGGGTCTACCAGCGGCTGAGTGCCACCAACCGCACCGATACGAGGGCGAACATCCGCAAGCAGGAGCGACAGGCCACCATTGACGAATGGCAGCAGCAGTGGGATGCAGAAGCAGACACCAGCCGGTACACGCGTTGGGCGCACCGTGTACTACCCAACATCGGCAGCTGGCAGTCAAGGAAACATGGAGATGTGTCGTTTCATTTGTGCCAGGTACCCTTGGGACATGGCTGTACCAGAAGCAGCCAGTGGCTTCACATCGTCTCCTGACTGACAGCGGTGCAGCGGCGTTCCTGAGACCGCGGAGCACGCGGTGTTCGAGTGCCCGAGGTTTGCTGAAATCCGTCAGCAGCTACTCGGCGAGGGAAGTACGGACCCGGTCCGTCCGGAAAACCACCAGCAGCACTTATTGCGCGATGCCGAGAGCTGGAGCCGTATCAGCGAAGCTGCTAAGCGGATAACGGCTCAGCTTCAGCAAGCCTGGAATGACGAGCGAGCAGCCCTAGCAGCCCAGGGCAACGAGCAGCACGGGGAGGATGTTGCCGACTTGGAGGCACGGCGAGCGGAGATCCGTCGAGCGCGGAATGACCGTCGGAACGCGAGCCGCCGAGCAGCCAGGGCGCGGCAACGAGAGCTGCAGAGAGCTGGACGTCCCCCATCTCCACCACCATCACCCAGAACTGCGGCCCGCCGTCCAGATCTTCGGCTGCGGCAGGCGTGGTTTAGGGAGAGAAGGCGGCAAGCGATGCAAGACGTGAGACGTCTGTATGGGGAGCGCGGTCCAGCTTCAGCATCCTCCAGCAGCAGCGATGACGACGACTCAGACGGCCGAGAACGCGTGGATAACGCAGCCGGACCGTCTGGAAGGCGCAACCGCGCAAATCAACGTGATGACGAAGCCACGGACGGTGGCCTGAGCGCTGCGCCTCCTGCTAGGCGCGCGCCTTACGTCAACGCAGAAGCGTTTTTCAGCGAGAATAAGTGCCCTTATAAAGGGATTGATCAATCTTACGATTTCGGATAATGTTCTTTCGCGTTTCGGTGTAGCCTTTTCTAGCGTTTTATAATTACCGGGTGTTGTTCCTTGTATTGCACAATTAGAAGAGAGTTTATTTCACGCAATTCACTTATACTTATAAACTAATCGATCGTGCCTGAACGCTCCGAACTCAACGAATGATCTTCGTGTTTCGTTAAACACGAATCAACTGGCAGGGCTTCCGTGCCTAAGCCTGAACAACAACATAGTGCAAGTGCCGTATTTACTCCTTGTGCTAATCAATAATCTTTCAATTTAGTCGCTAATATTGTAGCCGAAAATTTTACAGCAGCTGCACACTATTTTAATTTTCTGGAAAAGTTATATACATTTTTCTCCTCTTCAACCCATCGATGGAAAGTTTTAACCGACAATTGAAAAAAACACCCGCATCAGTCACCCGTACTGTTAAAAAGATGTTCAATAACCAGATGGTCAGCAAGAGCAGATGTCTCGCGTTGAAAGAGGGTTTCGAAAATATCAAAGATGCTTTGTAAGAAATCTATTCTGATAAAGATGAAAAATATGCGACATTAGACGAAGCAAAAGCACTTCTACAATTAATGGCAAATCATGAAACAGTGTTGCGTTATTTGGAACACACTTCTACAGAGAATCTATGCTGTGAGTAAATCCTTTCAGACGGCAGAATGTAAACTATTGAAAGGGGTTACATTACTGAATACACTTATTAAATTTGTAGATCATTTTTGTGTTGATTTTACAAAAGTCGAAGACAGTGCCAAAGAGATATTTGATATATCCTCATTTTTTACCACAGATAGGCGCTCGCGTAAACGAAAATTGTTTTTTGAGGAATCGCAAGTAAATAGATATGAATTGTCAGTTCGGGAAGACTTTATAGTAAATTCTTTCTATGTGATATGTGATAATGTTAAAGCAGATATTTCACAAAGTGCTGCAAAGTACGAAGCAGTTCTGGAACCATTCAATGTTTTTTATGATTGGAATTTGTCAGAGGAAACCAGAAAAAATCACTAAACAAACTATCAGAAGTATATAAAAATAATATCGATAGTAGTAATTTGCAAGACGAGTTTGACCATTTTTTTATCTTTATTAAAGACAATGAAGGCTTGGCAAAACCTTGTCAAATATATACAGATGGAAAAGATTGCAAGGTAAATTTACAAGCTATGTATGAAGTGGCTAAAAACATGTCGTGCACTTTCCCTAACATGGAAACGTTACTTGAAATATTTTTAACAATTCCAGTTTCAAATGCATCTGGTGAAAGATCGTTTTCAGTGTTAAAACGAGTAAAATCTTTTTTGCGAAATTCCATAGGGGAAAAAAGATTGAATAGTCATGCGTTGTTGTATATTGAGCAAGATTTGATGAATGAATTGGAAACAGAAAACAATTATGGATTAAATCAATAATAATTGCTACAAACATAATACTTTTCATACTAGCAAGAAATTATATAGTTTACAACATACATTTACGTATCATTACATAATTTTTAAATAAAATTTACAGCATTTTAAATGATTGTTTCGTTTTGTTACTTGGCATATTTCTTGGCTTTCATCGTAATATTTGTATGTACTTACGGTGCTGGTAAATAAATGTTGCCGCCAAGAAGGCTTGTCTTGTTCCATTTAACGCTTAAAAAGAAGAAATGAAAACACAAAGCATACAAAAATCTATTAAGATTTATTCATACCAAATCAATAAACTAGTGATTCAAAAATTAAGCATTAGCATACCTGGAGTTTTCTTCGTAGATCTTTAACACTACTTCATACGGAAAGTTGACAAAAAAATGTTGGAGATGGAGTTGTGCAGTCTACCGTTTTTTCGTCAGAATTGATCATTGGTCGTAATTTCACCGTTCTGAGGATCCAACTATCAGAATGTTTTTGTATTTGATTACTGTATGGGACAACTTTTCTTTGTATAAAATGTAGTTTAATTTTTTTGGAGCTATAGTACAAGAATAAAGGAGAGGGGGGGGGAGGTTCTTCCCACCTTAAAGTTTGTTACACTAGGAGGTCGAGTTTTGGAAATTTGGAATAAATATTCGACCAAATATCCCAGCAGTTTAGTAAAGCCAGGCTATATCATTAACGACAGATGGTTGGACCAATTTAAACAATACATTTGTGCGTTGACAGCTCATTCATTTGATGAAGCAGATAACTTACATTCTATTTTGTTATAGTGTTCAGAGTTGGAGGGATCAAAATATATATTGGGGGATCATTTATAATGCTCAGGTTGAAGAATCTGCCACGAATTCTCATCCTGCACATCCGTTCGTTGACAGGCCACTACCCGATCACTCTCTGCTGCATCGCACCCAGCACCATGAACGCAGTACCGAGCTCGCGCGTCTCTCCACCGCTCTGGTAGATCGTGCAGTTGCTACGGTACTGGCACACCGTCACGCCTTTTCAGCATACCTCTTGAAAGTGCTACTATTTCGAAACCACGGGCCCAGACCTCATCGAACGCAATTTAGGTCTTCACATCCCATGAGAGGGTTTTAAAATTCTATGTCCCGAGCTTCCAAACGTAAATCTTTTTCTCATGCGTGGGTCTGAATCGATTGGTCCGATACGGTACTTCTTCTTGTTGACTGTTCGTTGCTTTGGTGTTTTTTACGAGGGAGGGCTTGCAAGTCCTCTCCCCTAATCTCCAGTCTCGCCGTAGGGCCTACGCTTGTTGGCTTTTTAGAGTCCTGCTGCGAGCCAAGACGGAAGAAGCCAGCGCAGCCCTTCGGGAAGAGACGTACGCTGGGGGGAAGCCGTTCCTACTATGAAGAACAGACGCTCCCAGGTAGAGTCATGAAGATCAATCATCTACCCCCCTCTCAATTTAGTCATGCAACCCATCCGCCCAAGGGGTTGGGTTTCCCCGTATACCCAAGCTTGGATAATTGAGAGACATGTTACCGTTCTGTACGACGGCGACGTATTGAGTAGAAGTAGGAGGTGGAGGGCCTATGTTAACCTTCTAGAGCAGCGGTCGGCAAAGTCCGGCCCGCGGGCCAAATGCGGCCCGCCGCAACATTAAATCCGGCCCGCGAAAGGATTTGACTGATTTTGAAAGATGGAAAGAAACGATTCGTACACAAACTACTGAAGATCTTTTAGTATACCATATTAAACCATCGTACTTTTTAAACTTTTAATTAAAGTACTATGGAATGACGGACCGTTCAGTATGTTCGAACTCGAGATCAATATCCCCGTAACTTTTGCATGAAAAAATATGCCAATTTGGCTGGCTGTAGAAAAACACTAGGAGAAATAATTTCATTACATTTATCAATTCCTCTTATGTTTTCGCTACAAAATTGTTAGAGTAGAACTTTTGCATCACGTCGGTGTAGAAAACAAAAACGGTAGGACACAGGTGACGGATGTTGGACCAGTTCGCGTTCTAGGGTGTTATATCGAAATTCATTGAGTTTTCGCGTAATTCTTTCCTGATCCGTATTTCTATTTCCTGATCTGTTTCTTCATGTTTCCCAGGTATTATTTTACTGTTTGGTGGGTTGCATCGATATCCTGGTCCAGCTAACGCAGTAATGTAGCCACTTGTCCCTCTGACTTCATTTCAGCTTCTTTTGAAACCTCAAAAATGAACCTGGACTTTCTTTCGATGCTTTGATTCTTGCCTAATAGTGCCAAGATGTTGGCGACCAAAATGCCAAACGGGTATATACGACGTCCACAAACTTCCGCACGGAGTCCATTTTGGACGTTACCGTGCCATTCTTTGATCGCGCACGCTTTTGATTCACTTTTTTGGCCATCATGGTTAGAGTTCTATTGATAGAGATATCAAATTTTGTCTGCCAACCAATGGGATACTTTTAATCAAAGTGCAATTAACGTTTTGTTAGTGAGGGTTAAGATAAACCCATGAAAAATCGACAATTGTTGTCCATTTTTTAATGCAACCGTTATGTAATATTAACATTACTTTAACACCACAATAAGACTATCGAAATGAAGGTCGCATACGAAATTGTATGATTTATATTGTTCTATATTTAAAAAAAATTAAGTAGGTATTATCAATTATGAACCACACTTGGATGACACATTTATAGGAAAACAGCAATAATACCAATCGCATTGCTTGATACCATTAACCGATTATTTTGTTTCTAAAATTATATAATGTAATAATTAAATCACAATAATAGAAAAAAAACCACATTCTCCTGGCCCTCGGCTTTAAATCATTTACTAAATTTGGCGCTTTGCCTCAAAAGTTTGCCGACCGCTGTTCTAGAGGCTTCGGATCCACCCCGGTATCAGCGAGGTATTGCTACAACTCTGCCACACTACCAAATACTTTAAATAACAATTTAGCGTAAATATTAAGAGAGCTGTGAAGAAAAAACAACTAACATGAGAAGTGCGGTAAAATATTTATTACCAGCTTTGATAGAAGGTATATTAACTTGATTTGATTCTCTTGATAGAGACGAATATGTCACTAAGTCAATGATTGTGGATCCCAGCCTCAAAATAAGTTTGCTAGAACCCAGACCATATTTTAAAACCCACGTTAGATTCAATTATAAAGATTATAACACCTCAGTTCACAAGTTCCCTTCAAAATAAATCGTCTGAAAACACTTATCCAGAGCCTAATTGCGAGGGTTGCAAATGGTATCATCTGGTATATCTTGAAATCTTAAGATATTTGAAAAATATTTTAAAATATTTATTTTTTATTTATTAATTATTTTTGTTGCTATGTTATTTGTCAAAAAGATCATTATTTTAATTTTTGTGGATTTTTGCAAAATAAAATGTTAAAATTCAGGTGTTAAGTATGCTATAACCTGTTATACCTGCTCTCGGGGTGCTATAATTATAACTGCTAAAACTAGCGAAAAAACTGCCTAGGCTCGCAAGCTCTTTAATGCGAGGGCTCTGGGGCAGTGAACTTGTATGGATTTACGGTTTGGATTTTACGGTAGCTTGCGCAAATTTCGTTGCAGCACATAGTGACCGCTCGGCGTTCCCCTTAGTGGTATTCCTTACGTAACAAACGTTCTTCAAGTATAAATTTCATACTTGCCTCTATTTTCAATTAGTAAGATCCTTCCCGAAAGCATCGTTGTAAGAAGCTTAAGAATTCGAAAAAAGGTTGATCTACATTCGTAATATTTCAAATAGTGAAATAGAATTCGTTATTTTTTTATCTTTAACTGTATCTTTTGCTCATAGCTATACGGAAACTCGTAAAATCAAGCTTACTTCTAAGGAAAACCGCGAACGGATAGTGAATGCCTACCTAAATGTAACCAACATGAAAGAAATAACTCCAAACCAAAGCATTCCACGCTTCATAGTGTAATTAAAAAAAATTGAGATACTGGGACAGCTAGGACTACTGTTAGAGCTGCCCCAAACGCAATGAAGCTCAAAGAAGAGCACGTTGAAAGCTTGCGTCGTTGGATAGATGAAGACTGGATAGATAACATTGAAGCATCTTGTCGCTAAACTAAATGAAAATCATAACGTGACTGTTTCAATTTCAACTGTTTCACGGGCTATTGAAGGTTTCCATTATACATTCAAAAGAATGCATAACGTTGCTGCACGGGCTGTTTTGCCGTCCGCTGAGGACGGAAGAAAAGAATATGCTGAAAGTTTCATTCAACTACGCAATGAATATGCAGACGATACCATTGTTTTTATTGATCAAATTGGATTCCAAGTTTCAATGAGAGTTAATTATGGCCGATCGTTGGTAGGTCTAAGAGCAGTCCAAGTGGTGCCTGCTTTACGTTCGCGTACTTTCTCAGTCGTATCTGCTATGACAAGAAACGGGATGCTTCATTATTAGCTACACAACAGAACCATCAATAGAGATAAATTTAAGGATTTTTTTGAATAATCTCCACGCAAAACTTTAAAATTCAAACATTCAAACATGTTTCATGGTGATGAACAATGTGCCGTTTCATCGTAATCGCGATGTAAAAAGCGTTATTGAAGACAACGGCCATAAATTGAAATGAATGCCTTAATTACTTGATTTTCTCTTCATAAACTTAATGCATCGCGCGGTCACAGAATAAACGTTGCGCTGCAATGAAATTTGTGCGAGCTACCGTAAAATCCAAAGGTAGCTGAGAGCGATCCAAACGTAGCTGAAAACGATGCAGACGTAGTTGATTGCGACCCATTCTCATGGATTCCGATCCATAGCAACCGGATAAAGATTCAGAAGAAAGTGAGAATAGGCGTAAGTAGATAGATTACTCTTAATCTATGTATTTATGGGGAATATTAATTTACGAAAGCCAACCGAACCAAATTGTCTGCATTTTGGCATATGTCTTCTTTTTCTTCTTTTGCCTCAACAATCGTTGTCGGTCAAGGCCTGCTTGCACCTCTTGTGAGGTTGACTTTCAATGAATTTTGGATTACACGTAATAGCAGGTTAATCAGTCCTACGTATGGCGACACGGTCTATTTGATGCTTGAAACCATGTTGTGAAGTCGTACGAGTTTTTACTTTTAGCAAAGCGAAATCACCGTTACTTCTGTCGGCTTACAACCAGAAAGTAAAGTTAAATTGCCAGTCGATCAAAGAAAAAAACACCATTCGGATGATTGTGGGCGAAAAGGAAATATTGTGTTATCCTTTGCCAGTAGATAGTCCTGATAAAGAATTCACGCATATAGTCACTGATGCAAAGCCGTATCGGAGTGTATCTATACCTAGAACAAACGATGTCGGTGTACCAAAAATGATGCTAACGAAAGTATCTCACTTCAATTCCGGGCCGTCATCAAATATGCTGGAAGATGTACCGACTACATCACGGCAGAATATAAAGGCCGATACAAGGCAGCCTGGTACGTCACGGCAGAAAATGAGGCTGATAAATATGTCGTTTTCCCTGGCACCGCCGTCTCTAGTCGAAAACAATCAGAACAGCATGCCAAAACAAACACATCAGATGTGCACGACCAGGGCTACAAGTTCCGTATCAACGCAGACGGAATCAAAGCATAGTTGCTCAATCTCATCATTGGAAAAAAATTGATCATTTGCATCAATATGTGGAACACGCAGTGCAATCAAAAATCTTTCTTCTTCCCAGAAAGAGCCAAAATGAAATATTCCAATTCAGTCCTCTGCAAAGCAAGACAGTAATAGATGCATTCGATAACCAGCTTGGATGTGATGGTGTTTTTAAAGAAAAATGTTTTTAATTTTATTTTGTCGATAGTAAATGACACCAGAACAAATTACATATTGCATCGGGCAATTGATGTTATTTTTTCGCGGAGCTTATTTGCCGATTGTAGTAGGACAGGATGCTATCGTTCCGGCGCGAAAATAGGATTGAGATATTACATCCACATAGTTAGATTGTTTAAACGCTTGGGCGAACTTAATGATATTCTGTTACAAAAATGTTTTCAATCAAAAACAAAAAATTCCAAACGGCGAAAAGGGTTGATAGGGCAACGAAAACCGAGTCCAAGAGAGCCAGTGCTTTCGCAAAATTGGCAATCACCATCCTACAAGGAAGATGGTGATGTTGTTGAACTGTTGTAATCTTTGCAAGCAGGTTATGAATCAATATTGTTTAAGTTTTTTAAAGAAAAATATCTGTGTGAAAACATTGTTGTTAAAACTTGCGCGCGTATCATACATTATACAAATGATTAGTACAGTGTTTTTTTTTTAAATTTACATCTACTGGGTTTAAAATTCCAATAGACAACTGTCCACGTGTTTAGAACAATCGTTCACTTGAAGAGATAACACAGCACATAAAGACGCTTATAAAAAAATGTAGACATATGTTTATTGGACTGGTAAACCCTTTCGTCTATCGTCTATCTATTCTTCGTTGTCAAGAGTATGAACTAATGGAACGAAAAACATATCACCGTGGTCTTTCAAAGGAACAGATACAAGTTTACATAAAATTTTGTATGGGGTATATTCAGTTATTTGGGGCTCTACGTTTCTTATGTTACCCTTACTGATGAAAAGTTGAGCACTGGAAAATGAGATGGTAAAGTATTCTTCTTTAAAAGTAAGCTTCTTTCCATGTATCACTAGAGAAGAAGCTACGTTTGCTGCTGAACAATACTCAATGATTTCGTAGTGAGTGGAGAGAAACCAACCATTTCGAATACCTTTCTTTAAAATTAAATCTTTACAGTGAAGAGTAACGTTGCCTTTTCCTTGGATGTTATAATTAAAAGACTCATTTTCCTCTGGAGCATTGAAGATTTCTAGTTCTGACAACCGATTAATCACCTGCTCCAGGTTTTCCATGCTCTTCGAATTAGAAGCTTCAGATGCTGTAATGCATTTTCAAAGGGATATGCCGTCATTGTGTTGAGTGGCCCTTTATCCTCAGCTTCGCTAGCCACACGCAACAAATTGTGTATGTTGCTGCTGATGTATCCTTCCCCATATATTTTAGCAAAGTCAGTCACAAAATGCTTCAGCATTTGACCTGCCACAGGCCACAATCTTTTGTAAAATTTTGATGACAAAATAGTCACTGCACAGAAAAATAGCATGAAGTGGTTGTATGCTTCAGGGCTTATTCGATCTTGTAGTACAACAAGACTAACATAGTGCAAAAATGAACTATTTTCAGAGTCTTACCCATATTTTAAATCGTCTAATTTTCGAAACTTACGGTGAATTTCAAGGCAAAGCAATGTTTTGCCATTCTCGGGAAATAGCGTTAAGATCATTGGCCGACCACTGCTCAGCTCCAAACAATCCAAACACATAGGTCTGTATAAATTTGCGCATAACACCTAAATCATTGAGGTGATGTTTTGTTATGGTGTTCTGGACAGGCACGACCTCGAAAATTTTCGTTAGTTCTAGGCGGAGCACCCACCCCCGGGAAACAAATTGCACGTGAAACTGGGTGCCGGTAACCAACCACAGTCCACTTCATGCAGCCGTGTTTCCCTACGTGTGCTGTCAAACCTACAACGGAATAAATGTATCAGAATAATTTATTTTAAGTTTCAAATGAATATGTATATGTAATACTTTTTTTAAGTACCTTTAATAAACGACCGCGCCGGTGAATCTGCAATAAAAGCTCGCACGCGTATTTCCGGCATTGCTTGATTACGTCCGATAACGATGCCTTCGCACATCAACGCACATCATAATCTTCGAAAATATTCATCTGCTGAATGTGGTTTGCTGGTACACCGGTGGACAAAAAGATAGGAAAAAAAATTGTTGTGTGTTTTTTTGCGTGCAATAGGTATGTCATCGCCAACAGTTGTTGTTGTTGTTAGTATGGTTTAGAGAGGCTTTGGCTCCTGCGGAGTTCTTTCGCCTAACGTTTCCTTGGGGATGATAGGCAGAGGTATTGATTTTTTTAATCTTTAAGAGTGAACAAACATCTTTCATAACTTGGTACATGAAATTAGTCCCTTGATCCGTGACTAATTCGTTAGGAGCACCCGTAAAACAAACAACATTTTCTACAAATTTTTCTGCTACAGTTGTGGCTTCTTGATTTGCCATAGGTGTCACTATAAGGTATCTCGTTAGATCATCTTGCATAACTAGCCCATACTTATTTCCCTTCTCCGATTCAGGTAGTATCACAATATCCATATATATATATATATATATATCTTTTGAAAAGGAAACGTTGATGTGGTTGTAATATTCATAGGGATTTTGTTATACCTCCCAATTTTGTTCAGTTGACAAGACTTGCAACTTCTAACGTATCCTTCTATATCCCCATCCATTCCTGACCAGAAGAATAGCTCTTTGATTCTTTTTTTCATCCTTCTCACACCTACATGTCCACCTAATGGTGCATCATGAAATTCTTTTAGAACTGTTTCAATTTCACCTCTTTCAACATCGATCCTCTCTGAATCCTTAATGTATTTTTTAAATTTGGCTTTGACTATGTTTTTTGTTTGTTCCAACTTTTGTTTTCTTTCTATTCCCCTGTCGCTAGTTTCATTTTCTACCTCTATTTTTAATAGATTCTCCCAGTGTTCTTCTTGTGGGGTATGATCTAGGAGTTCTATTTTCTGTTCTTGTTTGGGTTTAGAAAATTGTATTTTTTCTCTTGTTGTCTTGTGACCACTGCGACCGTATTACTGATTTTGCCTGTTTGTTCTTCGGTTTGCTTTATCTCTGGGAGTCTTGATAGAAAATCAGCAACCACATTCTCCTTCCCTTTCTTATACCTTATTTCGCACTCTAGGCCTTGGAGTCTTAATCGTAAACGGGACAAGATTGGGGAATTTTCTTTAAGCCGCCATATCGACACTAATGGTCTATGGTCGGAATATATAATAAATTTCTGGCCATAAATGTAATGCTTAAAGTGTTCAACTGCCCAAACAATTGCTAGCAATTCCTTTTCTATTGGATGATACCGTTTTTCAGCCCCTATAAGGGATCTACTTGCATAGGCAATTGGACATTCTATCGTTTTTTCATTAAATCTATTAAATCTATTCTATCATTTTCAATTGGTATTTGAAAAAATCCGGATTTTAAATCAATTGTTGAAAAATATTTACTATTACCAATGTTATCCATTATTTCCTCTATACGAGGTATTGATTATATAAAGGGTTTTGTTATCAGATTTAGTGCGCGAAAATCAACAACAATGCGATTTTTTTTCCCATCAATATCCGATTTCTTCGGTATGCACATCACGGACGCATTCCAAGGGCTTTTGCTTGGTCCTATGATATTTTGCTTTAACATTTCTTTAATATGTTCATCCATAATATTATTTACTGCTACTGGAAATCGGAATTGCCTTTTATAAATCGGAATATTAGAACTTGTTTCTATTTCGTGCATTGCTGCTTGGGTATAGGTTAAATGATGATGAAAATGGGCCCAGGCAAGTAGAAAATATCGTTGTATTTACTAATTATTTGTTTAATACTGTTCTCCATTGAGATATCTAAATGATTTAAATTTATCCTTTTCGTTAATTCTGCCAGTCGTTCTGACCCGACAAATTTCCCTCGTTTGATCGTATCGAATAAATCGCAATCTGCCTGTTGTTTTTCGACACATGGGAGCAATTCAAAATTTCCCTCTTGAATGTTACTGTCGTTCTCCTTTTGATGACTAACAGTATCTTGCAACATAATTTTTTTTCCATCGAATTCCTCCTTCTCTCCTTTTGTATATACTTGCTTCTTCAGAGTAATTGTCTGGAAGCCTTTCCCAATGACAATTGTGTACATTTTTAAAAATTATGCCCCTATTATACCAGGGACGCTAAGTGTTTCAATTATGTAAAATTTTGCGCGGTATAACGATTTTCCAATTCATAAATCAACAAACATCGAACCCATAGTGTCGGATAAAGTTCCATTAAAGCTAGATAATTTTACCTTATCACTGTAATCTATCTGACCAAGCTGTTTTGCTGAATTAAAACTCAAGGCATTAAAACACGCTCCCGAATCAATTAGATATTCAATTGTTGTTGTATGCGGATGAAGCGATAAAATTTTGACCATTAGTTTACCATCTTTTGTAGCCTCTATATCAAGAGTCTCGTGTTCTCCCTTGATGCTACTATTTGATGTTTGTTCTGTATGTTCCACAATTTTACAAGTTTGATCAAAAAAAAAAAAATTTTTTTTGATCGTTGGGAACACTGGTGTTTTTATTTTGATTAACCCGTGTTCCTTGCTCTAGTTTTTTGGACACGTGTTTGCATTAAATGGTTCGTGGTTATATGTGTTAGCATGCAAGTTGTGTTGATCAGACCCGTGTGGAAAATTATGTGAATGTGTTGAATACTTTGTGTTATTGTGTCTATATGGTGTGAAATATCTTCTAGGACGTGAATTATTATGATTAAAGTTAGAAGAATTTGAATTGTATGTGGTGCTATTGTGTTGCGGTTGCCCAAAATTATTTACTCCTGAATGATTAATACTACTGTTAATAGTGTCACAGCATAATCTACTATTATTGTTGAATTCTACATGGTTTCCAAATCCATTTTGCGTGGTTTGGCTATTTAAATTTGTATAATTATCGGTATTTGGGCATATATTTGTTAATAAGGTATTGTTGGCATTTGTTTCAAAAATGTGCAAGCGGTTCAATCTTTGCTCAATTTTTCGGATATGTTCGAGTTGTATTACTTCCTCCTGGAGATATTCTAAAAGCTCATCAAAACCAAGATGTTTATTAGTTCTGGCAAGCGTTTGTAATTCCGGATTTCTCAATCCTGCCAAAAAGTGTATTTTTAGATATTTTTGAGCATAAGAATCTTCCGTATTTGCTGCATCATTGCTGATAATACACTCTTTTAGCCTGATTGCCCTTTCCTTGTAGTCCGAGAAAGGTTCATTGACCTCTTGCCGCAGCGTCTCGACTTGTTGGAAAATGGCTTCCAAGCTAAACTTTTCACTGAACACTTTTATCAGATACGCTTTTACGTTGGCCCAATTGTCATCTTTAATACGGTTAAAGTAACTAGCCGCATTTCCCTTCAACTTGAACATCACCGTTCGTATCAAATCTTCTTCCGATTCTCCTTCCGGAATGTGATTCGCAAAATACTCAATTTGGTACAAGAAACCGTCCAGATCTTTTGCCGCTCCGTGATATTCCGGAATGCATAGCATTGCCCTTTCAATCGGAAATTCATAAGCCATATTTGAATTCGTACCGTTTAAAGCTCTTTAAATTTCGACACTTTGGTCTAACAACTCTGCTTTGAGGATCTGGAGGCGTTCCTTGTAGCTGTATTGGCGATTTATGCAAGATTCACAAACTGCTGTTGAGTTTAAGTTTTGTGTTGGTTCGAATACACAAATTTCCGACCTATTACCCGTACTAATTTGAACCGCTCTATTTCTTAGTGCCAACACCTTATTGTGCATCACCTCAAGTAAATGTATATGTATATAATGCTAAGATATAACGTATTGAAACAATATAATTTTACTATAATATTAAAACCAACTGTGTGTATAAATGAGCCGGTGTGTGTGTGTGTTTGAGCCGGTCTCGTAGTACAGTCGTCAACTCGTACGACTTAACAACATGCCCGTCATGGGTTCAATCCCCAAATAGACCGCCGCCATACGTAGGACTGACTATCCTGCTATGGGGGGAAATCTATTAGTCACTGAAAGCCAAGCCCACAAGTGGGTACAGGCAGGCCTTGACCGACATCGGTTGTTGAGCCAAAGAAGAAGAAGAAGAAGTGTGTATAAATATATTATTAAACCTTTTTTCAAATAAACCACAAAAAGGGGTTTGAAAAGAACTTATGTGTATTATTAATTAATCACTAAATATCACCATCACCACTTACCAAAATAAAATTTTACTAACTAACCCAATGTTAGTTCACCAGCCAGATTAGACGTTTTGTGCGCAAAAATATTTGTGCTTTTCCGCTGTCACCAGATGAAACGACTAAACTACTTTTTCGGAAACGCACGGCACTACTTCTATTATTAAATAAAATCAACGTTTCTACTGCAACACTTTATTAACTTCCACTTAAATCCACCACCAGAATAAGAATGAGTCCACGAAAAATGTTCGCGTCTTTTCAACCGCCATCGCTCCGCCGAACCTCCGATCCACGAACCCCGCACAGTAGCCGTCGATTTTGATGAGGCCGCCTTAAAACGCATCTACACGTATCTTACCGATATCTACATCTAAACGAAGCTTAAGTGATCGATATTTCCTTATCGTAGCGGCCGAGGTCGCTACAGTGGTAAAGGTGAAAGTTTGCGATTTGAAAATTCCACAAGTTCATCATGGGTCGCGGAAAGCTCTGCACTCCAGTAGAGCGGAAACATATTCAGGGTTTGTATTGTGAGAACGTGCCTATCAAAACCATCTGCAAGGCGTTCGGCCGTTCGCGGACGTTTGTGGACAACGCCATTCGTAGCGAGGCTACAGGTAAATCCACAGGTCGTCAGCGAAAAACAACGGCTGACGTTGACGCGCAGATGGTTCAGATAATCAGGGCAGACCCTTTCAAAACTTGCAATCGTATTAAGCAGGAGCTTGGTTTGCAAGTTTCGACGAAAACGGTGTCTCGCCGTTTACACGCCGCTGGGTTCTGTGCACGGAGACCAAGGAAGGTTCGTAAGCTGCAGCCGCACCACGTAGAAGCGCGCATTCGGTTTGCCGAAGAACATTTAGCTGCATCCATCTTTTGATGGAGCAAAATCATTTTTTCGGATGAGTCCAGAATAAATCTGGATGGTTCGGACGGCACTAAATACGTCTGGCGCCTTCCTAAACAGGCTTATCATCCAAAAAATACTATAAAAACTCTAAAGCACGGAGGCGGCCACGTAATGGTGTGGGGTTGCTTCTCCTGGCACGGCCCGGGTCCTTTGTTCCGTATCAAAGGGACACTGAACTCGGAAGGGTATAGAAACATACTACGTCCTAAGATGTTGCCACACGCCCGACAAAAATTCGGAGACGAAGAGCATTACATCTTTCAGCACGATAACGACTCAAAGCATACATCGCGATTAGTTAAATGTTTTTTGGCAAACGAAGATGTGCAAGTTCTACCGTGGCCTGCGTTGAGTCCAGACCTCAACCCGATTGAGAATCTGTGGTCAACTCTCAAGCGTCAGCTTAAGAACAAGCATGCACGTTCTGCCGATTCGCTATGGAGACGCTGCAAGGCTATGTGGAAACGCATAGACAGAAGCGAATGCCGTAACCTCATCGGCGATATGGCCCTACGCTGTGAGGAAGTGATAGCGAATAACGGTCAACACATTGACCGTTAGAATATGTTTCCGCTCTGTGGAACACCGCAACACCACCTCCCAACAACCACTTAAACAGTCCTTTTCAGGGCTACCAAATATTTCCGACAAGAACTATGTTTTTCGGTCACCGAAAAAAGTTCCTATTTTTATGTCCACCAGTGTACCACAAAAAATTGCTACCGTCATCGGTTTTTTGTATATTTATATATTTATTAAATGATCGACGGACCTCATAAGCCCTCTCGATATATGTAAGGGTACAATAGGAATATAACATTAGTAGTCACACGCTTTACAATAACACAATAATAACAACAATAACAATTACAAGGACGCTAAAGATTCTGGCGAGAGGCGCGAAGTAAATTAATGCGACTCAACACATTTGCCATCGTCATGCCGGGCTCATACCCATCAGATTCCGCATTCAGAGCAAGACATATACGCAAAAATGGGTCTCGGGAGGCGATGGCGGTCCTTGTTTCTGGGATGGCCAGCATCTCCCGAGGGCGGAGAGTTCTTGCAGGCACGTACAGCTGTATCGACGAGAGCAAAACCGGACAATCGATGCTACCATTGAGAAGCCCAAAGATAAAAGCCAGCCTAGCATTTCGTATTCGGTCGTCGAGTTGGGGTAACCCGAGCAACAAACACCTTGTTGTGTAGTCGTTGTTGCTGCCCCACGAACGGAGCGCGAAACGGGTAGCCCTACGCTGGATGGACTCCAAGCGCGCAACCCCCCGAGCAGAGGAGGGCCACCACACAACGCTGCCATACTCCAGCACTGACCGAATTAGAGCACAATAAAGAGTTTTGGTGCAGATTGGGTCAGAGAGTTCGCGAGTCATGTTAGCGAATAAACCTAACAATTGACTGCATCTTGTCACAACGTGATCTAGGTGTTGCTCGTTAGTCTCGCGTCGACGAAAACACCCAAGTCCTTGACACAATCGACTCTCTGCAAAGTTTGCCCGTTTAGCGTGTAGTCGAAATGCACTGGAGAGCGCGAACGGCTGATGGTGATGGTAACACACTTATCAACACAAATGGTTAAGGAGTTTCGCGTGCACCAGTTATCGAATTCTTCTAGTGAAGCCTGGAGTATGCGATGGTCATCTAGTCCCTGGATTTGCCGAAAGATTTTGGTGTCGTCCGCATAGAGCAGGTGATTATCCGCAGGAAGGATCGTGGAGACATCATTTATATAAAGGACAAATAGTAAAGCCCAGATTGCTGCCTTGAGGGACGCCAGAAGAAAAACGGAGGGATCTAGATAAATGGGGCCCCATCCTAACGAAATAAGTGCGGCCCATTAGGTATGATCTCAGCCAAGCAACTAGGGGATCTGGGAGGCCAAGTCTGTCGAGTTTTGCTAGTAATATGACGTGAGATATCCTATCGAAGGCGGCTTTTAAATCGGTGTAAATGACATCTACTTGAAGGCGAGCATCAATGGATTTATGGCAGCTACTGACGAATTGCATAAGGTTTGTGGTTGTTGATCTGTTAGGGACAAATCCGTGCTGATTCGGGCTGATGTAATTGCGGGCAGAGGCCAGTAACGGTTCATAAACAAGCAGCTCAAGCACTTTTGCAATGGCCCCTAGCGATTTAATACCGCAATAGTTAGAAGCCTCACTCTTGAAGCCTTTCTTATGGATTGGTGTTAACCATGAGACCTTCCAGGAGACAGGAAAGGTGCATGAACGTAGTGATTCCTCGAAGATTTTTACTAGTATCGGAGCAATCGACGCAGTGCACTTTTTCAGGATCACTGCCGGGATGCCATCAGGGCTGGCGGTGTAGGACATCTTTAGGCGGTCTATGGCGCGGGTGACTGACGAGGTATTAATGACCGGAAGCATGGGACGAAGTGCATCTGCGGGTGTGTTAGTAAGTTTGATGTGGGGCATCCCATGCACACTCATCAACGCCGGCCAAAAAGTATCTGTTGCTTCTTTTATGCAGTGGTATTCCATCCAAAGAAAGGTTTAGTTCCAATGTAGTGTTAGGTGCTACATTAATATTTCTTTTGAGAACATATAAAAATGATTTAATGCATTAAAATAATATCCACAAAACACATGTGGTGACACAACGTGTAATCGCTTCTTAAGACGCGTTACGCATAGCAAACACATACATAGCGCATCGCGAGTAACGTGTAGCACTCACTCACTCACTAACACTAACAATAGCAAACGATTGCACTGCTACCATTAGATATTAGATTAGAATTAAATTTTATGTTAGAAATAAAATTATTCTACGAGTGACCATCAAGTGAGCAACAAGCCAACTCATTTCGTACACCCGAAAGTAGTGAAATCAGCTTGAATAACCCCATACACTGTTGAGTTTCTCGGATTGATGCGACAAGTGTGCCTGCACACCACACACACGAATGAACTCTGAATAAAGATTATTCCTGCATTAAGCGTACAAGCGAACACACGTCTTTTCATTTGGTAAAACAGTCCACTCGGTATTTCCACTTTGCGTTTCTCTTCCAGTTCAACATACACAATACCAAACAATTTAACAAACAAAATACATAAAAATTAACAAAATA
This sequence comes from Anopheles arabiensis, assembly GCF_016920715.1. Classification (NCBI taxonomy): domain Eukaryota; kingdom Metazoa; phylum Arthropoda; class Insecta; order Diptera; family Culicidae; genus Anopheles; species Anopheles arabiensis. The sequence continues at coordinate 68,365,429 of NC_053517.1, read as the reverse complement.
CATAAATATGTGAAAACATGTAGAACTTTTTATATGTAGTAAAACAAATCTACAAGTTTATGCTCACCTAAACGCATTTTTAAGGCATTTGCCAACCCCGTTATACCAAAATCTGCCATAACCAATGTTTACAATATTCTTTCTGCTTTATTCAGTCCGTAACAATGTTCTTGCATCTTTGGGTGGAGTGTGTTCCGTTATTTCTCTAAAAATTCTTAAAATTATGTTTACAGAAGAATGCGGTGCATTCGTCTTCCGCGCCCAAAAACGAAGACAGTCAAGTAAAGAATGATTTCTAAAATTGAACATTTTGTGGCCAGGGTAATCTTCTTGCTCTTCTTGACTGCCGAAGTCATCATTAGCTACATCAAGAATGATTTCCTCTCCTGGAACAACATTTCCTGTCTCATCCATAACCCAGGGAATGCCATCAACAATATGGGAAATATTCTTATTTACGGAAAATGCCGAGTAAAGGAATAATCAAATGATATATAAGTAAAAGCTAGTAAAACATTCGAAATTTAAGTAATTTATATTTTACTAAAAATATACATCTTTATGGTAATACATTTAAGGATTATGTTTACATATACCGATTCATTTCACTCTGCCAGTAAGGCAACAGAACTTTCTGTTAAATTATTATACTTTGTCACTAACCCACACTGTTTGCTACTATTGTTTGTTAACATAATAAAAATAAATAAATCTAATAATCTATATAAAAACAACATATCACTGATAATTAGGATAGAATTTACGATACAACAATTTATCCACAGCACAACTTATTGTTTACAACCATGATATGCCTTCATTTTACCGTTCTGAATATCACTGCTTTGCCCTTGCCCTGCGGGTGCTCCTGTTGCTGTTCTTTTAAGGATTTGGCGGTAAAATTGGCCAGTTTTCTTCGATGTTTCAACGGAAGAATGCATGATGAATTTCACTAAAATAAATTATTTTTGATAATCACATCATCATCAATCAAATATGAATAATTTCTTATCAAATTACCTCGACTTGTTATCAGTGTTCCACTTGTCATTTTGCTAAGCGTTCTAAGTCAAAACGTAAGAACTACGTGTGAAACGATACCAGATGGAAAGAAATGTAAACTATAAACGATTTCAATGTATGGGTTGAACGCCGACGCATTATACCAGTGTAGCTGCGTAACGCTGAGAGTCGCTTTTTGCTTCACCGTAGCAATAGACGATGCGCAATCTCAGATTGCGCATATATTTATCTGTGAAATGGCCCGATTTGATATATTTATCTGTAAAAAAATATATATATCTCGGACATATAAATCTCGAAAAATGTATGCGCATTCTTGGAATAATACGTTTGTTTACATATAGCGGTAGGTATTGAAACGAATAAATATGAGATGATGCGTTGATTTTTGAACCAAAAATCTAATTACATTTTGATTTCAGCCATGGAGAACGAATTGCCGAACGTGCCGAATCGCTGGAACTATGAAAAATTGGTAAATATAAAATCCTTCTGTTTTTGATACCGGTGTTTTTGTAGTGGAAGCAATTCTTGGGTGTTTTTTTGTAGATTTATTTTTACTTAAATCATATATGTTCAGTGTTTGTGATTTGTATGCGATAGAAATTTAAAAATATGGTTGACGATTTTTAGCTATTGACGATTTTTTTTTAAACGACAGCTGCGTAGGAGTTTGTTTGATTTTTTTTTAAATTGTAGGGGAAGGTAGGTAAAGACGGACACTGCGGGTAAGATGGACACTTCTCATAAATGCATGAAAAAGGTAATTTTCGAGTAATTCAACAATGTAGAATCCAAACTGAAGGTAAAACAACACATTTGAGAACATTTTTGGCATAATAATTATAAAACTGGTTAAATCCACGAACAAAACAAATTTTCAATCATGTGCACCCTTGTGGATCTAACTTGACTACTGCCGATCTTAAGCTCTACAACTTATATTGTTTATATTTCCGGAAGTTTTATTTCATGAATGGGTTGTCGTGATCATTAATGAAAAAGCTGGTGAAAGAACGAGGATAAAAGCAATACAGAATATTGTTTGTTGGTGGTTTAAACATTCTGACACCAAAGCGGGAAAGACGGACACCTTGTTGTAGGGAAAGATGGACACCGATTTTATTGATTTTTTACATCTTATATCAATTGGTGATGAATATAATCCATCAAACACCTCAAATAAGGGTATTCCGAAGATATAAACCAATCAGCAACTAGAGAAAGTATTTAAATAAGCGATACATGAAACACCGGTCTAAATAGTAGTCATTCGTTATGCTATTACTTGCTCGACGCTGATGAGGCACTTCACGAAATCCAATATCTTGTCACGACTTGGACAACTTTAAACAATAAAAAGATGATGCATTGATACGACATTGTTCAGGAATAGATGAGACATTCTATGGGATTACAAACATCAAATGTTGAATTTTGACATGGTGGAAAATTGATTAAACTATTAACAAGTCCCTCAAAAATTACTGGGGTCGTGGTCTTTTCGCGTAGTAATTTCCTTAAAGGCAGTTCTAGACTGTTGTTCTGTAAGCTGGAGCAACGTCAGCTGTAAGTGCGCGATATTTCAATAATGCTTTAGATTCTGCATTCTATGATATATTAGAAGCGGTGCTTACAATTTCTAAAACCACAGCTGAATGAATCGTCGTTGCAATAGGCCAAAAATTGGTTTATAAACGTACCAGGACGTGGAAAGCGATAGAATTTGTTAAAATACTGTAAAACTCTTCACTTTCCAACGTTTTCTACACGTGTCCATCTTACCCTTCATGGTGTCCATCTTTCCCATATCAGGTGTCCGTCTTACCCGAACATTTCAAAACCGCACGAAAAAAACTATGTTTTTCATTCATGAAAAATACGTAAAAATCGATGGAAACTTAAAAGTTTCAACACATATTCTCATAAAACATGAGTGTAAGATAATATATGCACATTTTCAAGATCGTTGCACTTATATATCCCTAGATTTTTACCATTTCCCTTAACGTGTCCGTCTTTACCTACCTTCCCCTATGTAAGAATAGTGGCAAAATGGTATTGCCTGATGTAAATTGGAATAGTGTTATAAAGAAGAGAACTTGGGCTGAGCAGTCAGTCGTTGATCAGAACTCAATAAAGCAACACCGTCAGAAAAGATAGAAGTCTGTGTCAACGGTCTCCCTCATTCGGTCCACCTCCTCCACCCCTCGGTCGGTTTCGGTCGATCATTGTTCTCTAGTGTTGAAGTATTGGTCGCCTTCCTTCCATCCATTCCGCTCCCGTCTTCGTCGTCTCTATCTTACATTGTATATTGTAAAAAAATTTAAATTGTAAAAATTGTAGATTGTAAAAAAATTAAATTTTAAAAATTGTAAATTGTTTAAATTGTACTAATTTTATGTACCTTGCTTGTCTTTATTTTTACAGGAATATACCATTTGACTGAAATGATTTATTTGTACATTGCAGCTCTTTGAGAACTGACCGGGCTGTACCACGGATTGTTGTGTTTCTTAATAGTCCGCATACACGAATAATGATTTGGAATCCTGGAATCTAGGTTATGCGGTTTTGGTCTTCTTCCAACAGGAAATATTTCATCTAATCCGGAATATCAACTATTCCTTCTGGCCCTGTTTTCCTGCACCATTTTTGCTGCAACCTCTACCCCAACTGCTACAATGGAAGCTATTGCTGTTGCCGCTGCGATTAAAAAATGTTTCTTATTTTACAGGAACGTTTATGTATATTTAAATATTTAATATTACAGCTCTTTCGAGTTAGAGGACTGATAATGGAAGACAAGTGCTGCATCTTCCGGGCCATCAAAATAACAACGGGGTTATGGGGATGGTGAATGATAAGTAATACAGTCGAGATTAATCGTTTTTTTACTATTGATTTGCTTCCGGAACGTTGAGAAAAGCCTTCGGCTAATTGCCGAGGTGGAGAGACGGCCTGCTTTATGGCAAAAGCGGTCGGATTTTTACAAGAACGGAATTCGGCGTAGGGATGCGTGGACCGAGATTGGTGGAATCTATCGGTAGATAAGAACTTACCGTCGAAGAGGCCAGTTATCAGTGGAAGAAGCTGCTGACCAGCTACCGGACATATAAGTCTAAGCTGCGTAAAAGTCAGCAAAGCGGAGCAGGTACTCATCACATTTAAAATAATATGTAAGTGGTCAATGACAAAATTTTATCATTCGTAGTGGCTGAGGACGTTTTCCGGCCAAGATGGTTCGCCTTCGACGCGATGAAGTTCCTTGATGATACCATGAAGGACGGCACGCATCTCGATACGGTAAGTTGTTTTGTTATTGTAAACGAAGTAGCCGCGTGTAATCGAAGTAGTCTTCTATAGATTTAGGAAGTATCGATTCATTACAAGTTAGTCGCAAATCATCCATTGACGAGAACGGTCGTATATAAAAGAAAAACTTGTTAAATAAAAAAATCGAAGTTATTTCATAGAACAGAGTTCCTTTAGGTTATGGGCTTCTCTGTAAAGGAAGGTGCTGGCATTCCCCAGCTGAATGAACCGAACTATGGAAAATGGCGTTTTCGAGTTCGTTTGTTCTTGGAAGCTTCAGAAGTTTGGGAGGCGCTCGAAGAAGACGTGCCTGAGGCGGTCGGAGAACCGCGGAACAAGTTTTTGCGAATGGACCGGAAGGCAAAATCCTTGCTGGTTGGATTTGTTGGAGACGATTATCTAGCCATAGTCGAAGAAAAGGAAACAGCCAAGGAAATGTGGAAAGCTCTTGAAGACACCTTTGCGAAGAAGTCGGGGGCAAGCCAGACGATCTTGCGCAAACGACTAGTCACGTTACGCATGAAGGAAGGGTGTTCTATGCGAAGTCATTTTGCCGAATTCGACGAGCTAGTGCGACAGTTGAAAAATGCAGGTGCGAAAATGGAAGAGAACGATTTGGTATCGCAACTTTTTTAACGTTGCCGGATAGCTACGATCCTCTTGTGACAGCTCTTGAAAATATCTAAGATAAAGACCTCTCATTTGAAATGGTAAAACATCGGTTACTAGGAGAAGAGTCTAAGCGAGTCGACAGGGTAGACTACTATGTCGAGGAAAATTCAACTGCTTTTATCGGTGGAAGAAATCAGATGAAGAAATTCAAAGGAAGATGTTACCGGTGTGGAAGATTAGGCCACATGCAAAAGGATTGCCGATCCAAGATAAAAAACAGAAACGCTAACTCTGTTGTGGTAGGCAAAACTGTGAGTTTCATGGTGAAACCTCAGTGTGAAATGGAAGAAAAAGAGCAAGCAGTATATTCATTTGTAATTGATTCCGGATGCAGTGACCACTTCATCAACAACATCAAATACCTTCAAAACATTCGAAAATTGAAAGAACCGTGTATTGCTGAAGTTGCCAAAGACGATGTAACTTTAGTCGGAGAATACGAAGGTACCGTGTGTGGAAAAACGAAAGAAGGCGTAATTTTAGAAATGAAGAATGTTATTTATTTACCCGAGTTGAGGAGCAACTTAGTTTCAGTAAAGAAAATGACGCATGCTGGAATCGATGTCCTTTTCACTCGTGAAGATGGCTTTGAAAAAGTCCTAATGAAGCTAGAGAAGGGTGTAATTGGCGTTGCTCATATGAAACAAAATCTTTGTGAGCTAGAGTTGCAGTTAGAAACGAGACGATCTGCAAATATGTGTATGACAGCGGTGAGTACACTAAAGCCTCGTAATGAATATTTTCGATTTCAAGCTACAGGCATGGTGATGCAAAACTGTATGGCAGACGGTCGCGATCGAAAATCGACACATTTTTGCGAAGTATGCCGAGAACCATATAAAGAAAATTAAGAATTGGCCTTTATCTCATTGGATAACAACACTTTTGGTTCCGCAAATCGAGATGTAAAATTCCCCTTTCGTGAACAGCGGGACAATGACCGTTTTCAGCAAGAGGGGGAAATGGTCGGAAAAGATAATGCTGCCAACGGTTTGCAAGTGCATCAAAATTTAGTCGATATTGAAGAGAATAATGAGGAATATTTTGAAATATTAAGCGATAAAGGAATATGTGAAAAAGAAAGTGGCGAAAGGGAAGAACCGATAACTTCAAAACTCAGCGCAAACGTAAGTCGTTATAATTGTGAAATTAGGAAGAAAGCTATCAAAGGTGAATCGTTAACATCAAGGCCTGATTTTGAAGTAGCATTTCTTCATGGAAAACTGCCTGAAGCTCCTCCTGGTTTGTAGAGGCAATTCTTGGGATTGTTACAGGATGTTGGATTGAAGGTAATGAAATTGATTCGAACCCTTCCGAAGCTACATTCCAATACGGCATTAGAAGCTGGTTGATTCAAAGTCTTGAGGAAGAAACTTGGGTTGAACGATCGAGAGGGGGTGTAAACGAAGTAGCCGTATAGGGTTATGCGTGTCAACTATTAGCTACTTCGGATGTGCGGAATGATTGTACTCACGTCTGGTTCGCTTAGCGGTCAAAATGAAAAGAGAGCAGTTTTATTCTATTTCCGATGCACGTTAGTGCAATTATCCGGTTCGGTACGATTACCGAATTAAGCCGATTGCTTGCATGCGGTGTAACGCAAGTGTGGTGTAACGCAGGTGTGGTGTATTAGCGCAACTACCCACCTGTGGTGTGGTGCAGCTTGCATGCGACCCGCACGACAAAATCGAGCAGTTTTGTAGCTCGGATTTTCGATCGCTTTCCGCCAAAAGCGATCGAAAAAGCGAGCAGAAATGTCAGGGAAAACGCTTGGATTTCGATCGAAGAATATATTTCAATCCTAAAATTTCAGCGCTGAAAATTTCGAAATATTTCATTTATAAATTTGCAACAGTTTTGAATGCAAAATATTTCACAGCCATGAGCTGGCATCGCGAAAGAATTGGTTTAAAATTAACATTCGTTAAAAATTAACCAGAGGCGTTAAAAATTGCTAGAATTTGGCATCGTGATCGCATTGAGTTCATTTGTTAATTTTAACGACTGGTCATATGCCGCCGTTAAACAAACGACTGTCAAGAGCGTATGCGATACAAATTAACAGTCGTTTAATTATACTGCTCAATTTTTTTCCCCGTGTTTGCCTATATGCGATATCGAGCAGTCGTTAACTGTTTTGACGGTCGTTTATTTTAACAGGAATGAACAACAAATGAACTCGGTCAAACCAAAATGAACTTTAAACGACTGTTTAAAAGGGTTCATTTATTCGCGATGCCGGCTATTGTCGCGATCCTTTTAACAGTAGAGTTGGCACCCAAATTTACACACGTAAGATGGGAACAGGCATACCGCAATGAATCAAAAGTTATTGCAGTTTAATGTTAAAAAAACCGGGTATCCGGTTGCCAACTTGAAGGTTAAACTCTCTTCGTTTTTCAAGTTTGATGACTTGTACGATAGCTGCCAGAGCGCGGTGTCATATATGTCATGTCACCTGCTCGTGATAGCTATTCAATGTACAGGCTCTGTCCCCGAGATACGTTATTGATGGGAACCGAGAAGAAACCGCGTATCTCGAATTTCCACGTTATTCGAATAACGCAATTTTCAGCCAAAATATTGCTAAATTTAATGTAATTCTCTATGTAATGGTTTTTAACCACCAAATTTATTATTAGATATGATTTTGGCTTGAATTTGACATGAATTTGCTGAGTAAACTGTCTAATTTTGAAAACCGCGTATCTCGGGGACTACCTGTAAATTTTTCTCGATAAATTTTTGGCCGTTAGCTCTTTTGTATAATCCGCAGAGTATCCCCAAAATTGCGACATTGCGGGAGCAGGTCATTTAGAATCGACAGAGCGTTTGTTTTGCTGTTTTGGCTGGTACTATTACTATCACCCACTCTCTTGCTAAAATAAATTGATAAAGTGAAATAGATCAAAATCGTAATCTTGAATGCAATACTATTGTGTAGAATCAGTACAGTTTTATTTCTACAAGCAAGACGTGAAGAATACCTTCGTACGTAGTTTTTATTTATAACAGATTTTTTTCAGTTTCATCATAATCTGAACATGTCAACCACTCAAAAGAAAAGAAAGATTGACTTGGAACACCGATTGTTCAAACCAGAATGGAGTGTACAGTATTTCGTAATAGAATATAATGCAAAAATAGCATGTTTACTTTGCAATGACACTATTGCCGTAGCGAAAGAGTACAACATCCGGCGCCACTACCAAACTAAACATTGTGCTCAATATTCAACGTTATCAAAGAATGATAGGAAGCAGAAATTTGAATCGTTTAAGCGAAAACAACTTATTCGCAAACATCAAAAATGAAAATGAGGCAGTGACGAAATCTAGCTTACAAATAGCTCATTTAATAGCAAAACATGGTAAAGCCTTTACTGATGGGGAACTGATAAAAACTTGCTTGGTGACAGCAGCACAAGAATTATGTCCAGAAAAAAGCAATATATTTGAATCAATCACACTTTCAGCACGTACTATAGTTAGAAGAGTGGAAGATATTAGTAATGACATCATCGCTCAATTGAAGTTTAAAGTTGAAAGATTTGATTGGTTTTCACTTGCGATAGATGAGTCGACGGATGTCACTGATACTGCTCAGATGCTTATATTTATCAGAGGCGTTAATAATGACTTTGAGGTGACTGAGGAGTTGTTATCTCTCCAAAGTCTTCACAGAACCACAACAGGAGAGGACATATTTTTTAAGGTCGAAAAAGCTGTGAAAGAATATGGTTTAGGTTGGGATAAATTGAAATGTGTCAGAACTGATGGCGCCAGAAATATGTGTGGGAAAAGCAATGGCTTAATAGGGCACATATTTAAGGGTTGTGAGAATATTGGGAAACCGAATCCTGTGGCAATACATTGTATCATACATCGACAGGTCCTATGTTCCAAAACAAATATATTTCGAGTGTGAAAGAAGTAGTAACGCCAGTAGAAAATTTCATCCGTTCTCGTTGCTTAAACCACCGTCAATTTCGGGCATATTTGCAGGAAATTGATGCAGCTTACTCAGATATACCTTACCATACCTCGATGCACCTCGCTCAGCTCAACCCAGTCTCTCTATCTACTACCAAAATGTACGTGGTCTACGAACGAAAACTACAAATCTTCGCCTGGCGCTATCAGAATCAGAATATGATTTTATCATTCTCACCGAGACTTGGCTTACTCAGTCCATACCTTCTTCGCTCCTCACTGACGATCACTATCATATCTACAGGTGCGATAGGAATCTTTCCAACAGTGCCCTCTCACGCGGTGGGGGTGTTTTAATTGCATGTTCCTCTTAAAATACCGACATGTGAAATCGCATCGCCTAATACCATACTGGAACAACTTTGGATCAAAACATTGCTGCCAGGTGTCTCTGTTTACATCGGCGTTGTTTACATTCCGCCTAGTCATGCGAATGACCCCGCAGTGATGAACGCTTTACATGATAGTGTACGTGAAATTTCAAGCCGCATTAAAGAGAGCGATTTATTGTATGTCTTCGGAGATTTCAATAAACCTGATATCAGATGGGAGCTGACTAATACATCAGGAGCCACCGATTGCTCTCCATGTTATTCTGTCATGCATTATGCACCTTTATGCAATTCCGTGGCTAATACCGATTTCGTTGATGGGTTGCATAGTACCGGATTATTTCAGTTGAGTGGTATTGCAAATCAATCTGGGCGTCAATTGGATCTGGTCTTCGCAAACCTTGCCGCAATCAATATTTTGTGCGACTCAATCACACCTCTGCACTCTGTGAATGGTACTTCGGCTCTAGAAAACTTCCTCCCATACGTAACACACTGTAGTATTCCACTTCTCAGTGAGGACTTTCATCATCCTTCATTGGATATGATGATTTATTATCCCGTACAACTATCCCACACCACCAACAGTCACACTCGCAGTACAGTCAATAGAAATTTCTTCAAAACGAATGTGGAACGTATGAATGCCCTTATTGTGTCGTTTGACCGCAATTTTGACTGCTCCAACTTTTCCACTATCGACGAAGCCACCGATTGCTTTAGCGTTTTTATGCGCTCAGCGATTAATTCCTGCGTTCCTGTTGTTCAACGAAAGTCTGGCCCCGATTGGTCTAATGCATCTTTAAGACGGTTGAAAAAAATAAAATCAAAAGCCTACGCGGATTACAGTAGAACGAGATCATCGCTGCATAGGAGAATTTTTTTCGATGCACTGAACAATTATCGTCGACATAATCGTGTGCTCTACCGCTCCTTCATTCGCCATACTGAAAGGCAGCTGTTTTCTAAGCCGACACGGTTCTGGAGCTTCTGGAACAAATGGCGCAATATAAGAAGTATCCCTCCGTCAATGAGCTACAATGGCCAAACTAGTATCGATACATCCGATATTTGCAACACTTTCGCCAATCGTTTCGCTGATGCATTCACCCTTCCTGTTCACAATCCTAACACACTAGCAGAGGCCACTTGCAATACTCCATCGGATGCTATCGATTTTATTATACCCACAATTGACGAAGCATTAATTGCGCGCACACTCAACGATATAAAACCATCTACATCATCTGGACCTGACAATATTCCCGCATACATATTGAAGTACTGCCGTCAATCACTTGCACCCATTCTTGCCAAAATATTTAATGATTCCCTTATGCGTGGCACGTATCCTGCGTCCTGGCAACACGCGCGAATGGTTCCTATCCATAAGAAGGGCAGTCGACTTCATGCTAGTAATTATCGTGGCATTGTTTCTCTATGCGCTTGTGCAAAGGTGTTTGAGCTCATTCTATACAATCCGCTACTCACAGCAGTTCAAAACTATATGAGCCCTAGTCAGCACGGATTTCTCCCAAGGAGGTCTTCCACCACAAATCTTGCTGAATTTGTTGGCTACTGCTTCGACATGTATCGTGGTACTCAAGTTGATGCAGTATATATCGACTTCAGGGCTGCGTTCGATAGTATCTCTCATGATATTCTACTCTGGAAGCTAAAAAAACTCGGTTTCCTCGACTGGCACATCACCTGGCTGCGTTCTTATTTAACTGGTCGTTCGTACTACATAAGCATAGGATCTCATCGTTCTCACTCCTTCACCAGCTCCTCCGGTGTGCCTCAAGGGAGTAATTTGGGACCGCTACTCTTCCTCATCTATATAAATGATCTATCTTTCGTTTTACCGCCAGGCCAACACCTAATGTACGCCGACGATGTAAAAATATTCGCTCCAGTTAGAAACGACAGTGACTGTGTACGCCTTCAAACGATCCTTGAGAATCTGGATAGCTGGTGCAGCAGAAACGCCCTCCAAGTGTGTGCTGATAAATGCCAGTGTATATCATTCAGCAGAGCCCGTCACCCCATCACGTTTACATACACTATGCTCAACACGGCTTTGGCTCGCACGACATGTATCCGTGATCTGGGGGTGCTACTCGATCAGAAGATGTCATTTCGCCCTCACATTGATAGCGTTGTTGCGAAGGGAAATCAGCTACTTGGTTTAATTACGCGGACCTGTAGCGAGTTTACCGATCCCATGTACGTCAAGTCTATCTTCTGTGCCATCGTAAGGTCGTGCCTGGAGTACTGCTGTCCGATCTGGTGCCCGCTTGGTGTTGGTGACATCAATCGCCTCGAAGCCATTCAACGGAGACTCACCAGGTACGCGGTTCGACTCCTTCCTTGGCAATCCCACTACGCTCGGCCCACCTACCATCAGCGGTGTTTGCTTCTCGGACTTGAACCACTCTGCTCTCGACGTAAAAACGCCCAATGCCTTTTCATATTCCGGCTCCTTAACGGAGAGATCGATTCCCCGGCATTACTAGCCAGCATCAATTTGTTCGCTCCCTGTCGGATTCTTAGATCCAATTTCCATCTCCGTGTACCGCGTACCCGCAACAACCATAGCCAGGGACACCCTATTATACGTATGTCCCTCGAGTTCAATGAAGTGTTAGATTTGTTCGATTTTAGTATGTCTACTTCTACGTTCAAGGAGAAATTGCGTCTACGTCACATTTAATGTTAGCTAGAGGTCTATTTATATGTTATAAATTATCATTGTCATATATATCTTAATTTAATTATAAGGTTGCCGATTAGACACGATGGTCCGTCCGTCGTTGTGTATGAAAAATAAATAAATAAATAAATAAATAAATAAAATACAGCTATTAGATGGTTGAGTAATGGAAAAGTTCTTCTGAGATTTTTTGAACTAAAAGCAGAAATTATATCATTTTTGGAAGAAAAAAAAATAATCACAGCCCTTGTTACTTAATGAAGAATGGCAATGCAAACAAGCATTTGTAACAGATATTGTAGCATATCTCAACGAAAATAATTTAAAATTACAAGGTGAAACAATGCTGATTTATGAACTTTATTCCATTGCAAAATCTTACAGACAAAAATTTTCTCTATTTAAAACACAAGTAGAAAACAACAATTTTAATCATTTTACCTGTTGAAAAAAAACTACAGCATTCATCCAACACATTATTTCCAAAAACGTTTGCATCTGCCTTATTAAAAGAGCTTAACGAACAGTTTCAACTACTTTTTTCTGATCTAGATTCAGACAAAAAAAATCTGTTTATCCTTCAAAATCCTTTCAATGCGGATATTAATGACGTTCCAGCTGAACTCCAATTAGAATTAATTGATTTACAAAATAATTACAGTCTTGAAACAAAAATTAACGATATAAATCTTATTAATTTCTATCAAATGTTACCCCAAACAGTACAGTAATTTAAAATCATTTGCTAAATCTTATATCTCAATCTTTAGCAGCACATAAAAATGTGAAAAAACATTTTCAAAAATGAACTATTACAAATCCCATTACAGGTCTTTATTAACTTACGACCACTTGCAATCAATTTTAATAATAGGATGTACAAATATTGAACCCCGCTTCGAAGATATAACTGCTGAAAAGAAACAATATCATCAATCCCATTAATTGGTATTTTTAACCAACAATTATGTATCTAGGACATTATAGCGCAATAATTTTACAGAACTAATAAAAAATCTAAATTCTCCTGGCCCGCGGCTTTCCATCATTAACCATATTTGGCCCTTTGTCTCAAAAGTTTGCCGACTGCTGCACTAAACTGTACATAAATTCAATAACGAGATGGCATACTATTTGGTGGCCATGGAGGACCTTCGCAAATTGCAACACGCGAACTCATCAATCCAAGAATACTTTATACGTATTTGATTTATACACTGCATTAGTGCACCGTTTTATGGTAATTGTGTTTCATCAATTTGTCTAGTACATAGTTAATGATATACACAATGTTAGTAAACTTTCCATTTTTTATATTTTTTATCATTTTCATTCAATCTTCTTCTTTGGCTCAACAACCGTTATCGGAAGCAGGAAAGTAAAGGAAATGGTATTCGTTCAATACAACTACAAAATGGAAGAAGGAAAGGAGAAATAGGTTAACATGCGATTGAAATTGTAATAAAACCAAATCACGAATTAATAAGAAGTTTTGTATTAAATTATAATTCAACTGGTCTTTGTGAACTCTAATTGTATGTTTTTTAAATTCTATAAATATAAACCAACAATTATCAAACAAAATTGAAATAGCCTTATTGCTGTTGACTTCATATAATGGGAAGCATACGGGAAGAATAAGGTGAATTTTTAATGTGACGGTAGATATTCAAAAGGTAACTGCAAGTAAGAAATATTTAAAACAGAAAGAAAATTTTTATACCGCATCGTAGGTTTTGGATGCATTATTTGAAACGGAACACATTCATCACTAACTTTCTTCACGATAGTGACCAGTCATTTTGGGCATTAGTAATTGCATCGCCAACATAAACTGCTCGCCCGGCCTCGACCGGACTCATCCCGACCCATCTAGACTCATCCAGACTAATCCAGACTTCATTCGGACTCATCCAGACTTCATTCGGACTCATTCAGACTCATTCGGACTGATCCAGACTCATTCGGATTGATCCGGATTCATTCGGACTGATCCGGACTGATCCGGAGTGATCCGGAGTGATCCGGATTGATCCGGAGTGATCCGGAGTGATCCGAAGTTGAATCCGGTTGTGATCCATGACTCCGCTCCGGATTACCCATCACTACTTATGTAGCGATAGCCCTTCGACCAATACGTTTAGCTTAAAAGATTCGTCTCGGGGTTCAATATTTCTATAAATAATAATATGAAGGATTTTTTTGTAGCAATTGAAACAAAACTCAAATCATAATATACTTACTGAAAATACTTGGTCAGGACTGGCGATAATCCTCCGTACCAAAAGTCACCTTCCCCGATATTATAAATGCTGCCAGCAGCACGGGGAAGTATTCGCACCAAAGTCCGGCTTTCTTTTGGAAAAGTGGCATCTACCTTGTTCCGTAGGATCACCAGTAACATATTGACCACCGAACGGGGAAGCTGACTCTTAATTCCAAAGAATCTAAGACAATCCAACAAACTTAGATTGTCAAAGATCTCATAAGAGTCATTCTCATCGGAACCGCCGTGATAAAAATCGTCGCTATCCTCGCCGTTCAGATAATTTTCCCCGTGTTCGAAATCTGCAGCATTGTCCGCGACGTTTTCAGCGCTTGTTCCGGCAGTGCTTGATGTCGCAGATTGGCCATGCGACACTTCCAGTCATCCAAAAATCCTGATTAGAAGATAACTTATAGTCAACTGATATCGAACATTTGTTGTCGGCTTTGAGATCCGACATTTGAATTGCTGATTTGGTGTTTTTGCCGTCGCCACTCTACAACAGCTACCTGCAATAAAAGGAACGGACCAATCATTTGTCCGATTGACCAGTGCAACAAATAATGTATTTGATCATGATCGCACGATTATTAATTTACATTTGGACCGTGTCAACCGCAATGGCTTGTGAAAGGCTTTTGAGACTTCATGGTATCAGAAGCAGGATAGTCAGTTCTTGTTTCGTACGGATAGTCAAGAATCGATTCACGTCCGGTCTTGTGGCATTTGTCATGGTGAACCATGTGGCATTTGTCATGGTGGAAACCTTATCCGTTTTGCCAGTCTGAGTTTCTCTGCCACTTTTCTTACCCTGCACCACTGCTTTTAGCCACTTATCTAAGCCTTTTTTAACTTTGTGTGTTCAACAAAATTAGCCCTGTCCTGTCTATAGGAGGCTCGGCTCATACGGTACTAGAACCCGTGACGGGCATGTTTAAAGGTCGTGCACTAGATGACTGGACATAAAGGTTTTGCATAATGGTTTTTCAAAACTAATTTTTGTTTTGAAACACTTCTTCTTCTTTTATAATGCGTCACGTCCTGCGCGGTCATGCTGGACTTTTCAGGTTTTTGATACATAATTAGATTCACGCAGCCGGATAGTCAGTCCTACTACGGAAGGACGGTCCATACGTGGCTTGAGCCTAAGACGGGCATGTTGTTAAGTAGAGCGAGTTGACGACTGTACCACAGGACCGCCCTTTTGAACACTGAACACAACACTGAATGAACCACCTAGTTACTAGGTAATAAAATAAACACCGGCATTGACGGCTTGCATAATAAAGTTACCATTTCACTGCGGCATTTCACGCACATAGATCCCGGATGACGCATGTTTTTTTCTTGCACCGTTTCACATTGATATGTTTATTTTGGTGCCCTTAAATCAATACACTGAATTATACTATATAAATAATGTTTTATTATAATATGACGCACTGACACACTGACAATACGTTGCGGGATTTTTCATATAAGTTTATTTAAATAATGCCAAATTATGGCACTCTAATTATAGCATTTCTCTTATTATTGCAGAACTCTAGCAGCTTTGCATACGCAGATCCTAACTCTTATGTATAAACAACTACTAACTTGCTTTTTACACAAATAGTCATTGCTTGCATCAGAGCTTTCACTTTTCATTTCTGCATTCACCATTTTCTGCAAGGCCATTGCACTTCTCCAGAACCGACAGAATGACAGAATCAGCAGCAACAGCACTACGCTACCTCCAAATACATTCTTGGCTAAAACGTTGGCGCGTGCCCGTTAGGATGAGTTGATTTTAACTCTTTTTCATCGCTGCTCGTTCGCTTCAGCCAAGCAAAAAAACTCGATTTTGCTCTTCATCTGATTTGAGAGCGCACGAAGGGGTTTGCTCTATTTCAACAACAACCATAAAAAAAATCGCTCAACTTAGAACGTTGGGTTTCGTCTCGTGGCAAATATCTCCAACCAACTAATCTTCATTGGAGAGTTTAATTCTGCCGCGATTATATTTCCTCGACCATTGCGACACCAATCATCGATCCGGTGTACTGATCGAGGCATATTAACTCAGAGCGGAGTTTCAACGGTTTACATCCGCGATTGCGGCTCTTTCGACGCCTATCTCCATGCTCCAAAAAAACATAAGGAGCATTATTGGAGTGAATGTTTTGACCCAGCAAAATGAGCCATTTCGCACACTTAACGAGGCGTTTCGACAGAGCTGCTTCCCACATACCTATCCACATCCGTCGATACATACCCGTACCTGAAGATTCGTCCGGAGATCAGTCGCCGATGGGTTGTTTCAGCATTTTCACTAATCTGTATCCTGCAGCGTATGCGTAATGAAATAGTTGGTTAAGTCAGCTAAGTAAATTGATATGTTAAACATTATGGTTGCATGTCTTATTTTTTATTTTGTTAGTGTTTTGTTAGCGGAAAATAAAATATGTCAAGCTCATGGCATGCCGGCATCTCAAGGTTGACTTCATGGCCGTGTGGGGGCGGCCTCTTCGGATTCTTACCTTATTTATTAGATGGTTAATCAATAATTTTTTCAGTCTGCTACAGCGTATTTTGATTGGCGTATGATTTGATAATAATGAGGAGATGAAGAAGAGGTTCAAACGCTTTTGGCGGTATATTTGTAATGATCGATTAGCTCTTGCAAGAGATCGGTATATTTTGTTAGTTTAGGCCCTAATTCCTTAAATTGGAGCTATCGTGCAGGAGACAAACATTCATCTTTTCGTTTTGGATTCATGTTCAGGTATTCGATGCCTAGATTGCTGGTGCAATAGATCGCAACACAATCAGCAAGCACAATACATTTTCACGTTCATAAGCATACCGAACACGCACAAACAAGTGCAACCACTTTTGATCTGTGGTGTGTGTTTCTATAATTTCGGCACTTTATCGCATCGGAAAATAACGTGGCGCATTCGTCTTAACTTGCAGCACCGGTAGCGAATGGCTCGAAGCACAAATGCAAGAACCCCCAACGGCTATTCAAACCTCTCGAATCGAGCAATATTTGAATTTAACCTCAAGCTGAACAGCTCGATCCGAGTAGTTTGAATTCAAATATTGCTCGATTCGAGAGGTTTGAATAGCCGTTGGGAATTGGGTTCAGCCGTTGCATTTGGCCGCGAATATTATTGCTTCGAATTAGTGGCATTAATATTACGCTACCGGTGCTGCAAGTTAAGACGAATGCGCCACGTTATTTTCCGATGCGATAAAGTGCCGAAATTATAGAAACACACACCACAGATCAAAAGTGGTTGCACTTGTTTGTGCGTGTTCGGTATGCTTATGAAGATCGTGAAAATGTATTGTGCTTGCTGTTCGATTGTGTTGCGATCTATTGCACCAGCAATCTAGGCATCGAATACCTGAACATGAATCCAAAACGAAAAGATGAATGTTTGTCTCCTGCACGATAGCTCCAATTTAAGGAATTAGTACAATCGAGCAAACTAAACTAACAAAAATATACCGATCTCATGTGCTTATGTGTGCACATAGCCCCACATGAATGTCAAGAGCTAATCGATCATTACAAATATACCGCCAAAAGCGTTTGAACCTCTTTCTTCGCATTTGAGCAATCTCTGGGTCAATTGTGCAAATTTAAACAATACCTCATTGGTATCATTGTTTTTTCCCTAATCGCAATACCATACGCTAACAAAGTAGCAAAGGCATTACGACTGAAAAATATTAATTGATTTAACCATCTAATAAATAAGGTAAGAATCCGAAGAGGCCGCCCCCACACGGCCATGAAGTCAACCTTTGAGATGCCGGCATGCCATGCGAAAAGAATCACTTCGAGTATGAGCTTGACATATTTTTATTTTCCGCTAACAAAACACTAACAGGAAATATAAACAAATAAGGACATGCAACCATAATGTTTAACATATCAACTTACTTAGCTGACTTAACCAATAATAACAACTATTTCATTACGCATACGCTGCAGGATTTAGAGGATTCGCAAGATGCTGTGGAGTGGTTACTGCGGTGGAAGTTGCTGAAACCGAGCCATGAATGTCGGCGATGCGGTGACCCGATGAATCTCCGGACGAATCTTCAGGTACGGGTATGTATCGACGGATGTGGATAGGTATGTGGGAAGCAGCTCTGTCGAAACGCCTCGTTAAGTGTGCGAAATGGCTCATTTTTCGCTGGGTCAAAACATTCACTCCAAACAATAATGCTCCTTATGTTTTTTTGGAGCATGGAGATAGGCGTCGAAAGAGCCGCAATCGAAGCGGATGTAAACCGTAAAACCGTGATGTCATTTTACCGTAAACTCCGCTCTGAGTTAATATACCTCGATCAGTACACCGGATCGATGATTGGTGGCCCCGGTCACCAATGTCGAGATAGACGAAACAAAGCTGGTCAAGAGGAAATATAATCGCGGCAGAATTAAACTCTCCAATGAAGATTAGTTGGTTGGAGATATTTGCCACGAGACGAAAGAAACCCAACGTTCTAAGTTGAGCGATTTTTTTTTATGGTTGTTGTTGGAAATAGAGCAAAAAACCCCTTCGTGCGCTCTCCAAATCAGATGAAGAGCAAAATCGAGTTTTTTTGCTTGGCTGAAGCGAACGAGAGAAACAGCGATGATGAAAAAAGAGTGCTATGAAAAAAATCAACTCATCCTAACGGGCACGCGCCAACGTTTTAGCCATGAGAATGTATTTGCGAGGTAGGTATATTTTGGTATATAGTAGTGCTTCGTTGCTGCTGTCAATTTTTTTGTCATTCTGTGTGGTTTGCCAAGTGCCAAGTGCAAGTGTTTCTCAACTGTGGTAGAAAAGTGCTACAAAAATTTCGCAGAATTGCAGCCAAAATGGACATTTTTATGCAAAGTGCCGTAAGCTGATGAACGAGATTGAGCTCTCGTACCAAGAAGCTCTGCAAGAAGCAAACGATGGGTTTGTCCCGCTGCCAAACATGGGTAAGTAAAAAAGCAAGTTAGTAGTTGTTTATACATAAGAGTTAGGATCTGCGTATGAGATCGCATGAAATATTCGCAATGCTATAATTAGAGAGTTCTGCAATAATAAGAGAAATGCTATAATTAGAGTGCCATAATTTGGCGGCCAGCGGGAACTTTTTCCACGAACGGCAATGGCAACGATCGGACGCGTGCGAAATCCGCCTAGTTTTAAGTTATTCGTTAAAATAAACTTATATGAAGAAAAATCCCGCAACGTCCAGCCCTAGACTGATCAGTGGTTATTTGTCAGTGCATGTCATATTATAATATTAAACATTATTTAAAAAGTATAGTATAATTCAGTGTATTGATTTAAGGGCACCAAAATAAACATATCAATGTGTGAAACGGTGCAAGAAAAAAAAAACATGTTATCATCCGGGATCTATGTGCGTGTGTCAAAAAGCCGCAGTGTGAAAAACGGAATGTGATCAAACATGTGCGAATCAATTGCATTATATTTTTTTATTAATAACTGTCATGCAAATGCCGTCAATGCCGGTGTTTATTTTATTACCTAGTAACTAGGTTCGGTTCGGTTCAGTGTTGAAAATGTGTTCAGTGTTCAGTGAATGTGTAAAAATGTGTTTCAAAAGGGCGGTCCTGTGGTACAGTCGTCAACTCGCTCTACTTAACAACATGCCCGTCTTAGGCTCAAGCCACGTATGGACCGTCCTTCCGTAGTAGGACTGACTATCCGGCTGCGTGAATCTAATTATGTATCAAAAACCTGAAAAGTCCAGCATGACCGCGCAGGACGTGACGCATTATAAAAGAAGAAGAAGTGTTTCAAAACAAAAATTAGTTTTGAAAAACCATTATGCAAAACCTTTATGTCCAGTCATCTAGTGCACGACCTTTAAACATGCCCGTCACGGGTTCTAGTACCGTATGAGCCGAGCCTCCTATAGACAGGACAGGGCTAATTTTGTTGAACACACAAAGTTAAAAAAGGCTTAGATAAGTGGCTAAAAGCAGTGGTGCAGGGAAAGAAAAGTGGCAGAGAAACTCAGACTGGCAAAACGGATAAGGTTTCCACCATGACAAATGCCACATGGTTCACCATGACAAATGCCACAAGACCGGACGTGAATCGATTCTTGACTATCCGTACGAAACAAGAACTGACTATCCTGCTTCTGATACCATGAAGTCTCAAAAGCCTTTCACAAGCCATTGCGGTTGACACGGTCCAAATGTAAATTAATAATCGTGCGATCATGATCAAATACATTATTTGTTGCACTGGTCAATCGGACAAATGATTGGTCCGTTCCTTTTATTGCAGGTAGCTGTTGTAGAGTGGCGACGGCAAAAACACCAAATCAGCAATTCAAATGTCGGATCTCAAAGCCGACAACAAATGTTCGATATCAGTTGACTATAAGTTATCTTCCTAATCAGGATTTTTGGATGACGAAACGGTTCCAGAAGTGTCGCATGGCCAATCTGCGACATCAAGCACTGCCGGAACAAGCGCTGAAAACGTCGCGGACAATGCTGCAGATTTCGAACACGGGGAAAATTATCTGAACGGCGAGGACAGCGACGATTTTTATCACGGCGGTTCCGATGAGAATGACTCTTATGAGATCTTTGACAATCTAAGTTTGTTGGATTGTCTTAGATTCTTTGGAATTAAGAGTCAGCTTCCCCGTTCGGTGGTCAATCCTACGGAACAAGGTAGATGCCACTTTTCCAAAAGAAAGCCGGACTTTGGTGCGAATACTTCCCCGTGCTGCTGGCAGCATTTATAATATCGGGGAAGGTGACTTTTGGTACGGAGGATTATCGCCAGTCCTGACCAAGTATTTTCAGTAAGTATATTATGATTTGAGTTATGTTTCAATTGCTACAAAAAATCCGTCATATTTTTTTATTTATAGAAATATTGAACCCCGAGACGAATCTTTTAAGCTAAACGTATTGGTCGACGGGCTATCGCTACATAAGTAGTGATGGGTAATCCGGAGCGGAGTCATGGATCACAACCGGATTCAACTTCGGATCACTCCGGATCACTCCGGATCAGTCCGGATCACTCCGGATCACTCCGGATCAGTCCGGATCAGTCCGAATGAATCCGGATCAATCCGAATGAGTCTGGATCAGTCCGAATGAGTCTGAATGAGTCCGAATGAAGTCTGGATGAGTCCGAATGAAGTCTGGATTAGTCTGGATGAGTCTAGATGGGTCGGGATGAGTCCGGTCGAGGCCGGGCGAGCAGTTTATGTTGGCGATGCAATTACTAATGCCCAAAATGACTGGTCACTATCGTGAAGAAAGATAGTGATGAATGTGTTCCGTTTCAAATAATGCATCCAAAACCTACGATGCGGTATAAAAATTTTCTTTCTGTTTTAAATATTTCTTACTTGCAGTTACCTTTTGAATATCTACCGTCACATTAAAAATTCCTTTTACCTTATTCTTCCCGTATGCTTCCCATTATATGAAGTCAACAGCAATAAGGCTATTTCAATTTTGTTTGATAATTGTTGGTTTATATTTATAGAATTTAAAAAACATACAATTAGAGTTCACAAAGACCAGTTGAATTATAATTTAATACAAAACTTCTTATTAATTCGTGATTTGGTTTTATTACAATTTCAATCGCATGTTAACCTATTTCTCCTTTCCTTCTTCCATTTTGTAGTTGTATTGAACGAATACCATTTCCTTTACTTTCCTGCTTCCGATAACGGTTGTTGAGCAAAAGAAGAAGATTGAATGAAAATGATAAAAAATATAAAAAATGGAAAGTTTACTAACATTGTGTATATCATTAACTATGTACTAGACAAATTGATGAAACACAATTACCATAAAACGGTGCACTAATGCAGTGTATAAATCAAATACGTATAAAGTATTCTTGGATTGATGAGTTCGCGTGTTGCAATTTGCGAAGGTCCTCCATGTGTAGGTCCACCAAATAGTATGCCATCTCTTTCTTGAATGTATGTATGTACAGTTTAGTGCAGCGGTCGGCAAACTTTTGAGACAAAGAGCCAAATATGGTAAATGATGGAAAGCCGCGGGCAAGGAGAATTCAGATTTTTTTATTAGTTCTGTAAAATGATTGCGCTACAGTGTACTAGATACATAATTGTGGGTTAAAAATACCAATTAATGGGATTGATGATATTGTGTCTTATATAAAATATGAATGTTTTAGGATTATGTGGCATACATTATCTATATATATATATATATATATATATATATATATATATATATATATATATATATATATATATATATATATATATATATATATATATATATATATCAGTAGCGGGTTTACAGTGTCGGAGGCCCCAAGCAGTAAGAATTGTTGAGGCCCTCTGTACATAATAACCGGGGGGTACTTGGCATCCGTCTTGAAAAATGTAACATTTCAACTTACTTAAATATATATATATATATATATATACATAAGACCGTGCACGGATGTGATCCGATCCACAGTTCAAATCTGCACGATTCGCGTAGCTGCTCGAACATTACGAACCCTGGCTGTTATAAAATAATCCTTACATGGTACATTTGGTTTACTGGCAACATTCAAAATAACATTCAAATATCGAAATATCAATGTCGATCATGACGTTATCATGGACCATCACATTCGATGGTCAAATTCCATCAGAAACTGCCCTAAGCATCCCTAATATACGGATGTTAGTCACCCTTTACCATATAACGCTTTGTTTGATTGATTTAAACTGCCATGAAAATGGCAATATCAAGGTTTGACGTAGTATACAAGATACCACGGTGTTTTCTTCTTCTTTGGCACAACAACCGCTGTCGGTCAAGACCTGCCTGAAACCATTAGTGAAGTGAGCTTGGCTTTCAGTGACTTATTGTTACCATAGCAGGATAGTCCGTCCTACGTATGGGGGCACGGTCTATTCGGGACTTGAAACCATGATGGGCATGTTGTTTCGTCGTACGAGTTGACGACTGTACCTCGGGACCGGCCCAAGCGTAACAACCACTACGAAGAAAATGCATAACAACGAGCATTGGAACTAGTGTTGGGTAAAGTACTTCCGCACAGTGCTAGCACAGTGTTAGCACTTTCGCACCGTGTGCTCTCTCAGCATAGTGCGCTTTTTCAGCACAGTGCGCTCTCTCACCACAGTCCGTTCTCTCAGCACAGTGCATTCTCTCAGTAAATCTGAATGCAGTGTGTGTTGCCTTACAGTGCGTTCTGAGAGCGTACTGTGTGAAGAGTGCGCACTGTGCGAAAAGTGCTAACACTTCCGCACTGTGCTACCACTGCCCTACAGGCAAAGAGAGCGAAATTTACAGGCGAGGGGCATGTAGAAACAGGGAGAAGGGATTCGGTCGAAGTTGTATTGTCCGCCATAGTCGAGCAGCAGTGATTTTTTTTTTTTCGAATTGAGAGTAAGCGTGCACAGCGCTCTCTCGCTTGCCTTGAAATTACACGGGGCGCTCTCGCGATACAAAACAACTGATCACCTGATACCTCCTCCCTCCCGTTTCTTTTCTCTTGCGCTGCGCTGGATGCGCGGATCAGCTGTTCCCTCTCTCTCGTGTTTCTTTCGGTTTGCGCTGCGCTGTTGCCACACTTTGCGCGTTGGGCACCCCCTCCCTTTCGTTTCTTTCGTTACGCGTTGTGCGCTGTGCGCTTTCTTTCACTTTGATTTGCAGCGTAATAAAGTCGCATGCATCGAAATCTAACTTAAACACATCAAACTCGTTTGATATTTTAACACGTTATTGAAACTTAAGGCACAGTTTCACACATAGCTAACCACAATCTTGCCACAACACCACACATATTTTTAATATTAAATAATACAAAAATCGTCACTTCAAGCACTTGCCTTACTGCCTGTATGTTGTTTATGTTGAATACTGTAAAAAAAGCATTGAAAAAGCATAATTTACATATTCATGTTGAATTATGAAAGATTATCGCAGCTTTATTTCAAAACACTTCATCAATTGAAAATACGGCCGATGCCGTAATAATATGAATTGAAATAAATAACACTTCAACACTTCACTTCAGATTACATCGGGCGCCCGGGACTTAGGCTAAAACGCCCGCGGCTTCACACTGTGAAGGCTTGAACTGTACTGACGATTTTGTGTGGTAGCAAGAAAGGGAGCGTACGAGGAACACTCGTTGCACTAGTGCGAGCGAGACACCGACACCAGCAAGCCGCTGCGAGAAAACCATACTGAGCGCGCTGGCTGAAAGTGAACGCACACAATCACACATGTGATTGCATGAGTGCAAAACCTGTGTAGAAATCAAAACACGCTCTCGCCTCCGAGCAATTCCGCGTATTTCCAACCGTCTTCCCTTGCTTCTACATGCCCTTCACCTCAAAGACGCACACTTTTAAATTCTCTTTGCTAGTAGGGTGTGCTAGCACTTTCGCACTGTGCTAGCACAATGCGCACTTCAAGCACTGTGCTGTGCTGTGCGCACAGTGCGCACAGTTGCACTTTACCCAACACCAATTGGAACCTACATCGAATTTGGCAAGACCACCGATTTCGATTTCGAACAAACCGATTTCGTATTCAACATCATCAATGCCAATGTTTGTCACAATTTGCCCATCAGCTTTTGTATGATTCCACAGCAACCACGCAATTGTTGTATGGATTGTTCCATCCTCTGTTGTATACACCCTAAATCCTGCAATGTGCCTTGACGGACAACCGACGCTTTTATACACTGTCGACGCAGTCAATAACCGCACGCTCTTGCTATGTCGATTTCACCGCAGGTATTTGTTTCTGCACCACACGCTATTGCCAGGCATTTTCTTCTTTCAATTCTCTCACCGTGCGCGCTTGGAACAATGCCGCCCCTACTAGCAAAGAAAGTGTAAGTGTGCGACTTTCAGGCGAGGAGCATGTTGAAGCAGGGAAAGACGATTGGAAATACGCGGAATCACGCGGAGGCGAGAGCGTGTTTTGCTTTCAACACAGTTTCTGCACTCACACAGTAACACTGCTTCTAGACGACCAACTTTTTGTACCGCGACAATTTGGCAATATCTTTTTTTTCGATTCATTTACAACTGAGCACGCAACGTCAGTTTGGAAAAGTTGCCAGTGGTTGTGCAGAAAAATATGAATAAATACACTGTTAGTAGGGTAAGTGTACTAATTATGGCTTAATTTTGTCATCAAGATACCGATGTTACGCCCGTAAAAATAAGTAATGGGTAAAATTTTTTAAGTCTATATGTTTTCTAGAAGCCTATAAAGTGTAGAACACGAGAGTATTTTTTATTTTGACTAAATGTTTAGCGAAACAATAGAAAATTTCGATTAAAAATTGCGTCTCAAGTTAGTTATGGCTATAGTGTTCCTAGTAATTCGCCATAGCTGCACCAATTGTGGTTTTAAGCCAAAACTTGTGGATATTTACACCAAAAATCTATTTTGGACATTGTTTTAACTCAAATTAAGTAGTAATAAGTTCACTCAAATGTCCGTTTTGTACCACTATTTGTATTGATATCCACGCTCAATTAATCGCACAATTTAAGGGGCGATACAGTAATTTACCCCCCCCTCCCCCCCCCCCCCTCTTCCACTGTTGTATCTGTGGCTGAAACAAGTTCTTCTAAAATGTTATGGACTTATTCTACTGATAAAACCGTAATTGAACACACTTTATATCTCCTGACAATTCTTCATATTCCTTCATTTGGAAGCTATACCGAAGCTAGCTACCGTTTCAGCACGAGTCACAGAGGAGCGCAAATCAGGGTGGGCTGTTTAAATGGATTTTAATCGTAGAAGAATTGTAGCCATTGCCCAACTATCTTGAAGGTACTTACTGGTCAAATATGCTCAATTATCGATCAGAGAAGAACGCACTTGGCAATAGTACGACACGAGCGGCATTCAGATTACACCTTTTTTCGTGAAAGTCATTCAAGACTGCGTTATTTCGATGAAACTTATGCTCGATGTTGTATGATTTTAGAAGAGAATGATGTTTAAAACACAATATACCGTGAACCCTCTCTTATTTGACACCTCTCCAATTTGAAAAACCTCTCTTATTTGAACATTTTGCACAGTCCCTTGATTTCCAGAACAATTTTGTTCCTCTAATTTGGAAAACCTCTGAAATCTGTGTCCCTTTTATTTGTGTATGGTGTCGCCATGGTTATTGAATGATGTATGCTCAAATTGGCAATCGTGTTCGTGTTCAGTTTCCTACACACTTCACGACGAATATTTCACGACCTCGGTTAAAAATACTGCCGAAATCCGTCGGCTCTTTCGATTCTTGCTGATATGTCAGTTGAAAAATCCCAGTAGCCGAAAATCAGTACCGTTTAAAACTGAAATATCAGTTAAATAAATATTTGAACCGAAACTCGGCAACACAACTTGCCGAGAACATACGTTAACACAGCTGTCACCGAGATCGTCCGTCAAAATAACCGAGATTTCAGCTTTACTGTTTGGATTAGCCGAGGCTCGGTATTTTATATGTCATTCGCCATTCTGTTAATCTCGTGCTAATGAAACGAAAACCTTTCGGAGTGATGTTGTGATGTAAAATTAAAAGTGTAAAAATATAAGTGAAAATGAGTCTCTCAGCGTGAAAAAAACCGAGTATCAGTAGCGTGCGATCGAGCACGGGTATGGAACGGGGTTGGGTTAGGAAACTCCATCAGCGCACGCAACCGGTGCTCTTCAGAGCGTCGCTCGGAGCAGTCCCTATTGAAGGATCATATGTGGAAGCTAATCCGATTGGTTCAACCTTAGCCAGGCCGTTCAGACTTCCAGGATTCATTTCCGGTCACCTACACGAGGTAAGTATCAACACTCGATCACATGAAATCTAAAAGGGTTCACTCAGACTTGTTTCACTCTGCCCGCTTTACAGAACCGTGCCAGTTCCAGTGCCCGCTCCCTGTTCGGCTCATTTTCCTGTACCGGTACCACATCCAAACGCTGTGCCCCATCCGGCGGTTGAATCGGCGCCTGTCCCAACGCTTCCCATCACATCAAAAAAACCCATTTGATACGCAAATAAAATCACTAAAATAAAAATAAAATGTTTTTATATTTAGCCGAAATTTCGATTTGCTCTAACCGAAAATCTCGGATAAACGTAAACGTCAAAACAAAATGACATTAACCGGGATGTCGGCAACAGAAATTTAACCGAGATCTTTGCCGAGATCTCAGTTGTGCAGTTCTCGGCAAAAATTAACCGAGATTCGGCAAATTTTTTTAAGAGTGTATAACAACAGTTAAGGCTGCATACTAAATGTTTTGTCTCTTTCTTGTTAGTATGGACCATTCATTCACTTTCAACCTCGGTAATTTGAAACCCCTCTTACTCGACAGACCCATCGCCTCTCAAATAAGAGAGAGTTGACTGTTATACTTTATACAGTCCAAACTCACTGGTTTAACTTCGATTCCCTGCCAGCTATTAAATATGTGCTTTTTAGTTTGCACGTTTTTCCATACAAAAAAAAAAAAAATCTTTGAAAGAAGTTATAGAACAGTTATAGAAAGAAGAAAATAACAACGAGAAGCCCGCATTTTTTTCACTTGTAAACTAAGCACTACGAACAAAACGACAGTTGTCGACAAAGCATCCATAGCATGCTACGATATTTGGTACACCGAAGATTAGTTGTACCAATTGTAGCGACCTTGGCCGCTACGATATAGACCGTCGATGACAGCTGATAACGACGGCCGTATCCGTACAGGCGGCTAAAGAACACGAACCCTGAAATAGGAGAGGAGGTGAGAGAAAGATCATGGTGAGAATGGAGAGATGACAAGGTTGACGATCGAAGGAGCAAACGGGCGATGGCGGTAAAAAGATGAAGGAGATTCTGGTGTCGGTGCTTGGCTAGATCGGAAGTGTAGTTAATTAAAATAAAAGTTCTGGTGTTGGGGAGCATAAAATTTAGCACTTTATTTATTATAATTAGTTCTAACCGTTTCACAATTATGGACATACCGGAAAAAGGCATATTTTCGATGAAATTTAGGTAGATTTTGATGTGTAGTCGTTAAATAACTAATATTTTGCACCAAAATGATGGTTTAAAGAAAAAAAAATATGGTTAGGTGCTTGAAAATCGCTAATATCCTGCAGTGCTGCTCTTAGCAAAATGGTAAGAGATACCAAAAATCTTGGCAACACAATTTAGTGTGATATTTAACAAACGGAAGTGAGCAGTACGGAACCAATGAAGCACAAATGTGTTAAAATGTTCATATTTGAAATGAAAAATCCTTCCGTGGGTTTAGAGTGCAAATAGACTGTTTTAGAGCAAAAATAGTATTCGTTATAGCCATAATTGGTGCTATAGCCACAATTGATACACTTACCCTACATGAAACAAACAATGAAAACACTATCAATAAGTGGACTTCGTTTATTTGCTCTTTTGTTTCGTTTTTAGAGTGCACACATGTCTCAGGAAGACTCTTTGTTTCTTCATACAGCAAAAACAAATGCGTGAATGCTTATGAGACTGACGTGATTTACACTATAAAAATAAAATACAACAGGCCGACGAATGTGCTTCAATTGGAGAATTTAATGGGAAAGGATCAATTTCAGCTGCGGCAGAAGTGGCAATCTCTGCAAAGCTCGTTCCGACACTTCAAGGATGTTTACAAAAACAGCGAACAAACGGGATCTGGTAAGTTAATTATATGTGTTAAAGAAATAGATTACGTTACTGCGCTACGCTAAACAAAACAATTGAGCACCTTGAAATTGGCAGTACTGTGTTTTTCAGTAATTTCATAATCGCAATACTTTTTTTTTCAATCGAAACCGATCCAATGAATGGTTCCATTGCACTTTCTTTGGTGTATAACTGGCCGACTGCTCTATCGATTTAAGGATATCACAAACCGTTATGGTAATTTTATTCTAACCTACCAAAAAGCTAACAGTGTGGAAAAGTGGAATAAATAGCTAAATTGTATTAAGCGAAAAATTCGTGGCTGCCCCTGCACCGTTGCCCGGTAAACGGATTCCCAACGGATGCTTCCTCCAGACCCAGCTTCCCGCCCATCAGCAGATGATCGGTTTCGCATTCCTCCTTCTCGTCGTCCAGGTCGAACGATTTGAAACAAAAGCTGGGAACGTAGCTGGACTTGGAGCGAAAATTATGACGTAGGCATCAAAGTATAAGGAAATGATGCACACCATTACGCATGATGCATAAACATTATAAAAAAAAAACTTTTTAACGAAATAAGCAATTTCTATCCAGCTTCCTAGACGATGTTTAGACTAATATTATTATTTTATTTTATTTTAGCTGCGCAACCCAATAGGAAAAAATGGTTTGCATATGATGCAATGAATTTCATATCGGTGACCAACGAATGTGGAACTACAGTAGATACGTTGCTAAGTGTATAAAGTCAATCTTGTTTGTATTTATTTTAAAAAAGAAGGTAGAACTAAAGAAGAAAAGAGATTTTTTCATAGGTTAACGGATACGCTGAATCGTTCTAGATATACACATACTTTTACACTTATAGTTCACGGTGTGATGTTATCCTTTCTCTCCCTCTCCATTCGGCGTAACTAAGCAGCCAGATAGGTGGTATTTGCTACGGGTAAACGATCCGAATGTTCTTAAGGCGAGGAGTCGTTTATCTTATTGGTACACATACACTTGCTGTATGTTGTGAATTTATATATTTATTTTGTTATTCAAGTAGTGACAGTCCAGCTGTTTTGCGTAACATATTCATAGAATGAATTCATTCCGTAAATAATCCAGAAAATCATTATGATTAATAATATGATACCGACGAAAAACTATTTGCAAGATACATTGTTACATCATTTAGTCGGTTAATATGTCTTACTCTTATACTTCTTAAATTTGAGAGCTGATTGTCTGCATCCGGTCGAGCAAATACTAAATTATCACTAGCCTCTTCGGATAAAGTTCTGCAGGTAAACTGCCGCTAGAGTTACTTAGCTGGCTATGCCAGGTTCCAACTCCATAGCCTTTCTTAATACCCTAAATCATGCGCTAAGAATCCCAAATGCTCGTTCTACAACGCGACGAACTCTGGAATGCCGTTCGTTAAATTTCCGCTGACTTTGATTGTGCCGTTCTGGGTCGCCTCCACAGGGTCTTATACAATAATCTGTGAAAGCAAACGCACTATCACCGAGTAACATAAAAGGCACTCTTACATGTTCTCTTTCTCGTATTGATCATGGTTCAGGTATATGTATCATTCTTTTTTCTAATAGCTCATATAGCCGAGAATGATTTAACACCCATTATCCGAAATTCTTCCCTTTGCACCAACATCGGCAAACAAAAAAAAACCGTTGGCGTCAACAACGGCAAGAAGCACAATGCTGTATATTTTTTAATTAATATACTCACTTCCACTCTCACTTTCATTTGACTTGAACATGCTTTTAATCAATAGCTCCGATGGCATTAGGGAAACCGTATTGTTGCTTAAAATCATTGGAAATTTTCAACCATTCTCATTGATTTGATGAATATATCCATATTAAATTCATATTATCTATATCATCCAACTTAAAAATCAAAATCATTTTAAGAATTGCAATATAGACACTCATGAATAGTTTTTTAGAGACCTCTACTTGTAATGCCGACTTCACAAGAACGCCATCTCCGGAGGAATCGCTAGAAATTGAATGGCATTGTCCCGAGGAAAACTTGAAGGAAGGAACATATACAGAGGAGCAAATGACCAACACGCAAGACTCATTGCAACGTTCGAGTTCGGCTATTCAGGACCCACAAATGGCCAACGAGTCGTCGCCTTCCAGCCAACAACGAACAAACCGCTGTCCTTGAGCCACCTTTGCTCGCAATTACGCTTCACCAACAGGCTGGAAAACGAGGAAGCGTAGGGTAGAGGCAAATTTGACGTATAATGAAGAAGTCCTTCAGACGCTAACACAGTTTCATCAGTTTCACAAACTCTCTTGAATTCAATAAATGATGAGGGCAGTGAGGAAATGCGTTTCTTTGTCAGTGCTGACAAAGAAATTGAATCATGGTCTCCAAAGACGCGTAATGGAATAGTAGCCCGTGTTGGTACTATGCAATCTATTGAACGCACGGCACGTTATGAAAAATATTGCAACTAAGAATAAATTCCAATAAATCCCAAAAAGATTTGGGATACTTCGAAAATTTTATTATTGTATTTTTTCAATAAAATTCTGGCTAAACTACTTTCGTTTATTGATAAAAACGTATAAGTTCTTGTAAACGAACATTTGCGGTACATACTTCTTCTTCTTCTTCTTTGGCACAACAACCGCTGTCGGTCAAGGCCTGCCTGTACCCACTAGTGAAGTGAGCTTTGACTTTCAGTGACTTATTGTTACCATAGCAGGAAAGTCAGTCCTACGTATGGGGACACGGTCTATTTGGGGCTTGAACCCATGACGGGCATGTTGTTACATCGTACGAGTTGATGACTGTACCACCAGATCGGCGGTACATACAGACTACTTTTTTATTGTTCTTCAGTGTACAATCGGACGCCTTTTCTTCTTCTGAATACATACTTATCTTTTTCATACATGTACATTGTTCATTTCATCCACAAAACTAGGAATGTAAATTTAAATCACTTTTTTCTGGATTTTAACCCCACAAGCTAGGCGTAAAATCACTCTTGTCTGGATGTTCTTTCCACTTCTGACCCCAAATGTGAAGTTTGTTGGTTTAAGAAATGGAACAATTTAAACTTTTTTAGTCGCTTTAGTTCAACCACTACGGGAAGCCGGAAATGCTCCAGGGAAAGCTGATAGAGAACTTTAATGACGAGATACACATAAAGGTTTGAGTTTCCTATGGCCAGAGTCATCGATATGCAAAAGAGAACATCTTGCTATGGTTTAATAATAAATAAGTATTAAATAATCCAGTCCAATAGAGGCACGTCTGCGCCGACCAAGGTCTAATAAAAGTTTAATTATTTTAGTATATAGTATCATTTATTAGCTTTAAATACAGTTAGAAACAACAAGAAACCATTGAAACCTGCACCTCTGATACCATGGATCAAGACGAAGTTCGAAGTGTTGTAAGATTAAGAATTAGACTTAAGTATAAACTAAGGATGAATTGCAAAAGTATGTATAAGAGAGGTAACGCGCTAATGTGTAAGGGCACGACAGAACGAAATAAGGAGCTAACGGGTACAGTTCAGTAATGAATTTACTGTAGTAACTCGTCGGAAGAAAAATAACTCCATTCGAATGTCTACCGAAACATCCACCGGCCTGCCAGTCCATCCACCTGCAGTACCTATCGCTCCATTGACAGATCGAAATGAGTGTACATCCCCTGGACCAACTTACAAACCACTACCAATTGTTGTGAAAACAATATCCGTTACTGAGCTTCGACCGGAGCTTCTATCATGCCGGTTCAGGCCGACATTCCGGCCCAGCGGAATTGGTACTTCAATCATCTCGTGTTCGAAGACTGAATATGAAGGTGTTATAAAATACCTGCATGAGCGCAATGCTAAATTTTTCACCCATGATGCCAAATAACACCGTCCATTCAAAGCCGTTCTACGAGGACTTCCAGAAATGGAAATTCACGTAATAGAAGAACGCCTGGGAGTATAGAAGCTTGACGTCTTTGAGACGTTTGAAATTAAAAGGCATATTAATACAATTCATTCCAGATTGTATCTTGTGCATTATAAGCGTGGAACCTGTTCACTTAAAAATGGGGATGGTCCGAACCATTGAACAAGTAATCATCAGATGGGAACCATACCGTGGAAACAAAAAGGGTCCAAAACGCAGAGTCACCGATATCAGAACTTCGGTCACGGTACGCGGCACAGCTAAACCAATCCACGATATGCTCTATGTGCAGTTCAGCCCATCACTGACATCTGTCCAACCGAAGACAAACAGGAAGCATTGAAATGTTCAAACTGCGCAGGCCCTCACCAGGCTGATGATCTAACCTCGTCGAACCAAGTATGTAGAGATTAGACAACAGGCGACTCGTCGTCCGACAAAACATCAGAACTTGCCAAACCTGGGAATTCGGACCATAAATTTGAGACTACTAGCTTTAGCTCCACCAGCGATAACATCTACTCTAGTGACACCGTCTCCCACCGTTCGACCGTCCTCTCCTCAGAGTAGTATAGTGTTACCAGCAAATCGTACTGTACCAGAAGTAACACGCTCCCCACCTGGCTTCACCACACTCGCTCAACGTTTAGAGAATGCGCGAAACTCCCCAACGTCTGCTGCTGATGGGGAACTTTTTTCTATGGAAGAGCTTTTTAACATTTTTTTTAAAAAGTTCATATCGAAAAACCTTCTATGCCGCAATAAGACTGAGCAACTCGCCGTTATCGAAGAATTATTCATGCTTAATGGATAATCTTTGAATTGCGCTATGGAACGCGATGTCTGTGAGGGCTAAAAAATCCTATAAATGATTTTCTTCATCGTTGAATTGATTTCTGATCAACACTGTGATCTTGCAACCATTAACTGAATTGTATTCAGATCACATCCCCCCTAAGTTTGGTTTTGAAACATCCTGCGCACCACCAGTGAGTCGCTAAAACTATTAAAATGTTTATTGGGACCGATTCGGTGCATTAGTTGACCGAGGCATTTCATCAACCGAAATTCTTCAGGCACCAACGGCAATTGAATCAGCCATTACTATGTCGTAGAACTCCATCAAAACAGCGATAAATATGTGTCCTTCAGTGGCAATTTTAACGGTAAGCACAGTAAGCAATTGCGGGGGGCTCCGTCGATGAGGGACCCCGTGTATCTGTATCCCAGCATCTATAAAAGTTGGTCGAATACGGCACTGTATTAGCGAGGCGGGCCCCGTGGATGATGGACGTTGGGGCCCCGTGTTAGACGAACCCTAACCACCATCACCACTCCCCCCTCCGACAGTAAAAAAAAAAAAGTTAAAATGTTACATTATTCAAGACGGGTGCTGATTACCCCTCGGTAACCATGTAAAGTCGGCCTCAACTAATCTTACTGCTTAGGGCCCCCAACACTGTAAGCCCGCCACTGGTGTTTCTATTATCAGAGTACGTGGAGGGCTTATCACCCTGGATGATCATACTCAACAAATGAAACAACGTCGAAGTACACTTCGACGTTAATTCCAAAAAGTGGAGACCAGCAAATACAACAACAAGCGACTATGCTCTCGCACATCATGTCAGACCGAGTCGCTATAATCCGCAACACAAATTTTGCTAGGTAAGTTGAACAACTCCCAGCACATTCACCTGCCTTTTGGAAGATGGCAAAATTATGGAAGGAAAAACCTCGTCCGATACCACCATAAAACAGCGCGATTGATACAGGGTTTCACAATTTATCTCA